>NW_023494378.1:4409466-4418718 GCF_011100635.1 Trichosurus vulpecula
GGGCCTGGGGCTGGAAGCAACTGCAACTGTAGTTCTGTAGCTGCACCACCCCCACTGTCCCCGCTGCCCCCAGGGTGGTGGCTGAATGGCAAACTCCTTTCACTCTGTCCCCTGCAGCTTTTTCCACTAACCTTGTCTGTTGTCTTTGGTGTTTGTGGGTTGAGAAGTCTGGTAACTGCCCCAGCTCACTGATTCAGGGCGTTAGGGCCTGTTCTGTCCGGCTCCCAGTCTGGTTGGTCCTGCTGCTGCCCACGCTGGGCTCTGCTCCGCTCCACTCCCAGGTCCATGTGATAGACCTTACCTCGCGACCATCCAGGCTGTCCTGGGCTGGAGCCCTGCTTCCCCTTGCTATTTTGTGAGTTCTGCAGTTCTAGAATTTGGTCAGAGCCATTTTTTATAGGTGTTTGGAGGGACCCGGGTGGGAGCTCACACAAGTCCCTGCTTTCCATCTGCTATCTTAGCCTGTGCTAGCCAGATTATTGCAACAGAAACACACACACGCACACACACACACACACACACACACACATGCAAAGTGAATCTGGAAAGTTCTAAGCCTTTTATTTCATTCCAGGAATGAAATAATTGAGTAAACCTAATTCTCAACTCTAAATCATGTTTACCAAGAGCTAACCAACCTTTTTCTTTGGTGAAATAACGTTTATCCAAAGGGGAGAGAGGGGGGGAGAAGGAAGATGAGGTGGAAGAAGAGGAGGAGGAAGAAGAGGGAGAGGAGGAGGATGCGGAGGAGGAGGAAGAGAGAACTGTAACTGGATGACCTCTACGCTCCCTTACAACTTGTGATCCCCTTTCTTGAGCCTTTCTCACAAGACCCAACAGAATATGGTGTGGCTGAATGTGGACAAGTGGAACTGATGACTGAATTGAGAGGAGAGCTAGGGAAGGACTGAGAAGATCAGCTTAGGGATAGGGGGCAGGGCAGAGAGAATGTTCTAGAAAAAACACTGGAGAAAGAGAGATTCACAGAAATGGGGTCCCCACCATAAAACCACAAAACAAACACACTGTGTGTAACCTTGGGCACCCTTCGTTTTCTGTATCCTTGACCAGATGATCTCTGGGTTCCCTCACAGCTCAAATCAAAGATTCCACCAGCTAAGGAGAGCTATATGGCCCAGGAGCATCCTCTGGGAAAAACAGATACCTGCAGCATCAGCTCACCCTGCCCTCAGCCTGACAATACAGCATGGGGCAGCCCCCTCAATCTGTCCCTGTCTATCCGTGTATGTATCCTTGTATCCACAGCCTTCTGTGCAGATTCAGAAGAAGCACCTGGAGCAGAGCTCCCTGCAGATGTCCATGGGGCAGTCTCAAAGAACCCTGACAAAATTGAAGAGTGTGTCCCACCTCATGCAGCAGGAGTGCGGAGAGGCCTTGCAGCAGCTCGCCTAGAACAAGACCTGCACCAGCAAGCTGAGATCTTCACCTACAAGGTGCTGGTAGAGAAGGAGGCCCACTGACAGAGCTCCATCTTCTTGCAGAACCATACCCCAGCACCCAGCTGTCTACAGCCCTGGAGGAGGTGACCACACTGAGCAGAGCACTGGGGGAGGCAAAGTGTTAGCACAGCGAGCAAGTAGTATCCTGGAAAGCACCTCAGAGGAAATGGCATGCCTCAAAGTGCAACTGAAGGAGGTAAAGAGAAGAACTTCCAGCTGGAGGCCTTGGCCTGTGCCCTGGAAGAGAGAGTAAACAGTGCTGGAACCACAAGCCAGGGACCAGAGACTCTGACTTGGGCTACCCCACCACTGCCACTGACACCCCCCACTGCCTCCACCCTCTACTCCTGCAGTGGACTTTCTTTGAATCATCTGGCTGAGGTGAGGCCTGAAGCTACAACCAGCCCTGGCAGCCCCTGCCCTGGAGGACTAGAAGGCAAAGGCAGTATAGAAAATGATGGACAGGATTCATAAAGGAGTTGTGCTGAGACTGGCTGCCCATAGAGAAGGACCCAGTTAGGTCCGAAGCAAGCATAAGAGTGCTGCAATAACTGATCTACAGACCATGTTTGGCTACCAAAACCTGCACCTACACATGGGCAGCAGGAGAAAGAAGAGCAGCTGGAAGGGCCCCGATGGCCAGCTAGTGACCATCCTGCAAGAGAAGGAATTGATCTACACTTCAGTGGGGCCCCGGGATGGCACAGGGTCAGGGGGCAAGGCATCCACAGGGCTGAAGCTCCAGGCACCAAGAGTCAGGGCCAATGTGAATCTGGAAACAGAATGTTCAGGGAGACAGACTGGGCCTTCCTGAGGTAGGTCAATGACCCTTTTGCCTGGTTAAGAGCCATCAGTGGATTGAAGGTGACTTCAGCAGGGAGACACAGGAATGCCCAGCAGACCAGCCTGGCAGGATTAGGCCTACATTCCCCAAGCCCAGGTCAGCTTGAGGACTCCAGCTCTGGTCAAAGGCATATGTCTTTTGGTGCCAGCCAGAAGGCTATAAGAAAAGACCAGGTTTCCCTTTCCTAACCTCCTCACCTGATCAGAGTGTCCCAAGGAGGATATTGTAGGAGGAGGAGGGACCA
The DNA here is from genome assembly GCF_011100635.1 of Trichosurus vulpecula. Lineage (NCBI taxonomy): Eukaryota > Metazoa > Chordata > Mammalia > Diprotodontia > Phalangeridae > Trichosurus > Trichosurus vulpecula. Next base: position 4,412,015 of record NW_023494378.1, read on the forward strand.
GGAGTACTTGGTGGGGGAGGAGGGAGGTGGTTAAGAGTGATGAGGAAAGGACATGTACCTCAAAGCTAGCAGTACTGATTTTTAGCAGGATAGACCACAGGGTTAAGGGCACTGTGCTCAGGCTACAGCTGCCCCTCTCCTAGGAAGCCCCAAAGTCAAAGTTCCTCCTACCCCAAACACAACCCAACCTGTACTACCCACTTCCCAGAAGAGACAGAGCTAAGCCTTTGGATTCAGGAGCAATGGGGAGGGGAATGTTTCTTTCAAAGGCCTGTTGAGAGGATCCAGAGGAACACAAATTCTACCCAGGCCCTGCCATTAAAGTTGATTCCAAAAAACTGAAAGAAAAAAAAGAAATAACTTTTATCCAATTTTAGATATGGCCGCAGTCCCAAAGTCCATTGAAATTGTACTTTCCCCTCACTGGTTGAAATGAATGCCCTGCCTTGAATCAGAGATGAGGTGAAGTTGGCAAGAGGGAGAGAGCTTAATTTTCTTCCATCTTCTTTGAGTCACTTTGAGTTCCATCTTCAAGCATTGAGTCACTTCAGGCTCTGCAGTTGGTTCAGGTGCTTTTGGCTTCCAGCTTCAAGAGAGAAAATGGAAGAGTCCAACTATATTTCAGATTGCTGAAGAAAAAGACTCTGGGAAGAAACTGACGTTAAAGGAACTGCCAATCTCCATCAGGTTCCTATGCTCAGCTTCCTACAATAGAGACATCAGTTAAGTGGATGAGATCTATGGTTAAGTTACCTTACCCAGTGGGAGAACTCCTTCACTCCATATTTGATTTCTGTTTTGCTATGATTGGGGCAAATGGGTTTCTTTGCTACATGCTATATATGTTCATTGTGGAAATGGTATTTGGTAGAAAATGGGGTAAAGCCATGGATATAAAAATTGAGGTCCTCCTTGCCTTCTGAGAAGGCCAAAGTTAGACTGAATCTGATAGCATCCCTTAGATCCTTAGATTAAAAATATTTAAGAGAGCAGATAGAAATAATTTTAGCCCAGTTTCTCTCTGAGAACAGTGTCCAAGCTTCCATTGGGCCTGTCTTACTCCTTTCTCTCCTAGCAGGACTTAAAGTCTCCTTTGGAGAAAAGTGGGGTGGGGGGAGAAAGGGCTAGAGATGTGTATTCTACCTTCCTTGGAGCCACCTCCCATGGCTGGGATGGCAAGTGTGAATGGCTCAGTGCAGCCTGTCCCCACTTATTTTCCATAAGGCAAAGCCCATGGACTCCTCTTACTAGAAGAATCCCATAAATTCTCAAGCCTGGTATCTTTATTCCTACAGGCTGGTTGGGGGTAGAGTCAACTGATGACTTATTAATTTCCTGAGAAACTAAGTGTTTTGACACTGGAGAGATCCTGACATAGGAAACAGTGAAACTTGTCCATAAACACGACCTTTGATGTAGGCAGAATAGCTCTCTGTATGTGAAGGATAACTTTAGGAAAACAGAAAGTGTCTGCTCCCACATCTCTAAATCTATCTGCTAGTCACCTACAAATTCCATTCATTCATTTGGATGGAGTGGAAAGGTCTCAGGTTTTGGATTTAGACTCATTAGGCATGGCTTTTAGCCCAGTTGCCCCTCAGCTCTCTTTTCCTTCTATGTCTGGGCAGAATCATTATCAACAACTTTTTTACTGTGGTGGAGTATGTGGAGAGTAACCTGAGTAGACTCTCTACAGATTTGTGGGTCCCTAATCTAGGAATGACCACAGGCAGAATGAAGCATATTTTCAGGGCCACCTACCATTATCCTTTTCTTATAAATTAAGTATGGAGAATTTATGTCTGCCACCTTTTGAAGGGATATGGGGGATGGGGAGAAGACATGCTGGTAAAGTCCCTGTGGTAGGAGGGATACCAATATGGACCTTAGGCAGGAACTCACAGCCAATTCCTACTCTACTGGGAATGTGGAGACTGGCTGGGGAGTAGTGTTAAGGAAGTGCTAAATGCTAAATGGCAAAGTGCTAAATGGCTCCTCTCTTTTCAATTCATCTGGATTTTACTTTGCCGTTTCTCTCTTTTTTTTTTGTCCTGAATGGGAAAGATGGGGAAAAGCAGGATGCTGACAAAATTTCTGTAGGAAAGGATCCCAATCTGGTCTTTAGGAAGGAATGCTTCAGACTGGTGTCCCTATTTAGGAAGAATTCACTATTTGTGAAAATGGCATTAGCTGGTCTCAATCACAATTGCCATGGTGACTAGACGGTTTCCACAATAACCCCAAGTCTTGTGGACCCTCTTGCTAGCTCCTTTTTAGTCCTGTATGATGATCCCCCACTACACCGCTGGTGTAGCGACTAGAGTGCCAGTTTTGGAGTCAGGAAGACTCCTCAACTTTGGCAAGTCACTTAACCTTGTTTGCCTCAGTTCCTCATCTGTAAAACTATCTGGAGAAGGAAATGGCAAACCACTCCAGTATCCTTGTGAAGAAAACCCCAAATAAAGAGTCATAAAGAGCAAGGCAGAACTAAAAAAGGACACCACCACCACCACCACCACAACAACAACACTATGATCCCTCAGCCAGGAAGAGAGGTGGGTTTCTTCCTCATTTTGGTCTGAACAGCCAGGAGGGCACAGTTCAAAGTCCCTAGGTGCTACAAAATAACAGGAGATATGCACACATATCCATAAACACACACACACACACACACACACACACACACACACACGAGAGACAGAGACAGATGTCTAAGAAACTATATAAACCAATTGTGGGTTGGGTTAGGAATAGGAATAATGTGCTGTCCATAAGTGTTATACCGACAGCGAGTGAGACACTCCACAGAGTATAAGTTTTTTTTAATTTAATTTATTGATTTAACATATTTGGTTTTCAGCATTGATTTTCACAACAGTTTGAATTACAAATTTTCTCCCCCAGTTCTACCCTCCCCCCCACTCCAAGATGGCTTATATGTCTGGTTGCCCCGTTCCCCAGTCAGGCCCTCCCCTCTATCACCCCCCTCCCCTCTCATTCCCCTTTTCCCCTTCCTTTCTTGTAGGGAAGATAATTTATACGCCCCATGCCCTATGTATCTTATTTTTTAGTGCACGCAAAAACTTTTTTTGTTTTGGGAACATCTGATTTTAAAACTGTCGAGTTCCAAATTCTCTCCCCTCTTCCCTTCCCCCCCACCCTCCCTAAGAAGTTCGAGCAATTAACCTAGGCCACACATGTATCATTATGTATAACCCTTCCACAATACTCATGTTGTGAAAGGCTAACTACATTTTGCTCCTTCCCAACCATCCCGCTTATTGTATTGTTCTCCCTTGACCTTGCCCCTTTCCAAAGTGTTTGTTTTGATTACCTCCACCCCCTATCTGCCCTCCTCTCCATCATCACCCCCCCTTTTATTTTTTCTTTTATCTTCCTCCCTCTTCTTTTTCCTGTGGGGTAAGATACCCAACTGAGTATGTATGGTCTTCCCCCCTCAGGCCAAATCTGATGAGAGCAAGGTTCCTCATTCCCCCCTCACCTGACTCTCTCCCCTCCTCCCACAGAACTACTTCCTCTTGCCACCTTTATGCAAGATAATCCACCCCATTCTATCTCTCCCTATCTCCCTCTCTCAGTATGGTGCTCTCTCATCCCTTAATGTTCATTTTATTTCTTTAGATATCTCCCCTTCATCTCAACTCACCCTGTGTCTGCTCTCTCTCTTTTACATATATATATATATATATATACACTACATACAATACATCATATACACATAGATAGATACATACATACACATTCACTTATATATATACATAAACATATATACACATATATGCATATTCCCTTCAACTACCCTAATACTGAGGTCTCATGAATCTACACATTCATCTTTCCATGTAGGAATGTAAACAAAACAGTTCAACTTTAGTAAGTCCCTTGCAATTTCCATTTCTTGATTACCTTTTCATGCTCTCTTGATTCTTGTGTTTGAAAGTCAAATTTTCTATTCAGGTCTGGTCTTTTCACTGAGGAAAGCTTGAAAGTCCTCTATTTTATTGAAAGTCCATATTTTCCCTTGGAACATGATACTCAGTTTGCTGGGTAGGTGATTCTAGGTTTAATCCTAGCTCCATTGACCTCCGGAATATCGCATTCCAAGCCCTTCGATCTCTAATGTAGAAGCTGCCAGATCTTGGGTTATTCTGATTGGGTTTCCACAATACTCAAATTGTTTCTTTCTGGCTGCTTGCAGTATTTTCTCCTTGATCTGGGAGCTCTGGAATTTGGCGACAATATTCCTAGGAGATTTCTTTTTGGGATCTATTTGAGGAGGCGATCGATGGATTCTTTCAATTTCTATTTTGCCCTGTGGCTCTAGAATATCAGGGCAGTTCTCCTTGATAATTTCTTGAAAGATGGTATCTAGGCTCTTTTTTTGATCATGGCTTTCAGGTAGTCCAATAATTTTTAAATTATCTCTCCTGGATCTATTTTCCAGGTCAGTGGTTTTCCAAGGAGATATTTCACATTGTCTTCCATTTTTTTCATTCCTTGGTTCTGTTTTATAATATCCTGATTTTCTCATAAAGTCATGCTTCCACTTCTCCAACTCTAATTTTAAGTAGTATTTTCTTCAGTGGTCTTTTGGACCTCCTTTTCCATTGGCTAATCTGCCTTCAAGGCATTCTTCTCTCATTGGCTTTTTGGAGCTCTTTTGCCATTTGAGTTAGTCTGTTTTTTAAGGTGTTGTTTTCTCAGTGTATTTTTCAGTATTTTTTTGGGTCCCTTTAGCAAGTCATTGACTGTTTTTCATGGTTTTCTCGCATCCTTCTCATTCTTTCCCAATTTTTCCTCTACTTCTCTAACTTGCTTTCCAATCCTTTTTGAGTTCTTTCTATGGCCTGGGGCCAGTTCATGTTTTTCTGGAGGCTTTTGTTGTAGGCCTCTATGACTTTGTTGTCTTCTTTGGCTGTATGTTTTGGTCTTCTTTGTCACCAAAGAAAGAAATCCAAAGTCTGAGAATGAATCTTGGGCGCGTTTTCGCTGCCTGGCCATATTCCAACCAACTAACTTGACCCTTGAGTTTTTCAGTGGGGTATGACTGCTTGTAGACTAACGAGTTCTATGTTCCACGTTTGGGGGGGAGGTGCCAGCTCTGTCAGACCGCACTACTCCTTCCCCAAGAACCTCCAGTCCAGACTGGGCTTAGATCTTCAGCAGGCTGTTGCACTCCTGCTCTGATCTGCCACTTAATTCCTCCCACCAGGTGGGCCTGGAGCCGGAAGTAACAACAGCTGTAGCTGCCCCACCTCCGCTGCCCCTGGGGCTGGAAGCCGAACGGCGAACTCCTTCCACTCCCACAGCTTTTCCCACTAACCTTTTCCGCAGTCTTTGGTGTTGTGGGTCAGGGGTCTGGTACCTGCCGCAGCTCACATATTCAGGGCTCTAGGGCCCCCTCCGCCCGGCTTCTGGTCTGGATGGTCCACGCCGCTCAGGCTGGCCTCTGCTCCACTTCCGTTCCCAGCTCCCAGCTCCCAGCTCCGTGTGGAATAGACCTCACCCGAGACCATCCAGGCTGTCCTGGGCTGGAGCCCTGCTTCCCTCTGCTGTTCTGTGGGTTTTGCCATTCTAGAATTGGTTCAGAGCCATTTTTTATAGGTTTTTGGAGGGACTCGGGTATGGAGCTCACTCTAGTCCGTGCTTACCAGCTGCCATCTTGGCTCTGCCCCCAGAGTATAAGTTTTAAATGGAGAATTTATTAGCCGGCAATCCATTTGGGATCAACCCCGATCAGAATAGCCCCAGGTTGGGGTAAAGAAGTAGTTTATATAGAAAATACAGGGTGCAGTAGTTAATTATCTCTTGAAGTTTATATATGTTATTTTGCAGACTTCGGCAGCCTGTACTTTTTATGACCATGATAAAAGGAACCTCCGAATAGATTGTAAATACAATATATCAGATAGCTGACAAAGTGTCAACTGAAATTACAACCCAGAATCTCTGTGTCCAACTTGCCATAACTCCCACAACATGGTAGGCTCAAGATAAGGCAGAAGTCATATATATCAAGATAATGTCTAGGGCCGAGGCTTTCATCCTTAATGGCCATAGACAGACCAAGGGATGCTCCAGCTAGTCTGTTGACACAAGATAGAGCCATCTCTGAGCCCACTCAGTTAGACAAAAGAAGACCATTAGGCATCAGGCTTTTTCTAGTTAATTAGCTTTCATTCCTTAGAAACGTCTTGGGGGCAGGAACTCAGTCTGTTTTCTTATGCCAATCTAGGGTTTGAGTTAGGGGCTGGGGGCAGGGCTTTTCTAGCAATAGCTGGCTGCTTAGGCATCACATTAGGCCAGTGAAGGACTGGTAGATCACCTCCTGGCCAGTCACCAGTATATCTGTCTTTAGCCCAAAGACCTGTCTCAAATATTGAATTTCCCAAGAAAATCTTTAAACCTTATGGAATACTATGCAGAACACAAGTGCTTCAAGGATTCCACAGCACCTTTCACATGTCACATGGGGACCAAGGGTTTAAGATATACAAGACATTCATATAGATGCAATTTAGATAAAGGAAACCGGTACAGATCCCTGAGAATCTTTATTTCCATGTGGAATACAGTGACTAAAGTATAAACGAGTATAAGGGGCATGAATTAAAGAATAATCTAGGATAGAATCTAAGATAGAAAGTGAAGGTAATAGGGAGAATGAAGGAAGAAAATATTTT
>NW_023494378.1:4418818-4525650 GCF_011100635.1 Trichosurus vulpecula
GAAAATATCAAGGAGAACTGCCCTGATATTCTAGAGCCAGAGGGTAAAATAGAAATTGAAAGAATTCACCGATCGCCTCCTCAAATAGATCCCAAAAAGGAAACTCCTAGAATAGTGTCACCAAATTCCGGAGCTCCCAGATCAAGGAGAAAATATTGCAAGCAGCCAGAAAGAACAATTTGAGTATTGTGGAAACACAATCGGATAAACAGGATCTAACAGCTTCTACATTAAGGGATCAAAGGGCTTGGAATATGATATTCTGGAGGTCAGTGGAGCTAGGATTAAAACCAAAAATCACCTACCCAGCAAAACTGAGTATCATGCTCCAAGGCAAAATATGGATTTTCAATAAAATAGAGGACTTTCAAGCTTTCTCAGTGAAAAGACCAGAGCTGAATAGAAAATTTGACTTTCAAACACAAGAATCAAGAGAAGCATGAAAAGTTCACAGGAAGAAAGTAAGAGGAGAATATAAAAAAGCCTCCACCTGTTCCATGGTCCAGTAGAAGACTGCAAATCCTATCAGGGGAGTGCATCCTGCCTAAGCCTGCTTCCCTGGCTCCAGTTCATCACATGGGCACTCAGACTGCAGAGCACCAAGCCAGCAGCAGCCCAACAATCATGTTATCAGATGACAGATGGCTTCACATCAGGCGTTTAAACTGACAAGCTGCCCCATCTGGTAAACGATTAGGAAGTCTGGCCTTGCTTGATGAATGGGGAAAGTGACAATGCCAATCAACGTGACCCCTGCAGCTTCCCTGCTGCTGGCTCAACAGCCCACAATCAAGTACATACCACTGGTTTACTCTTTCAATTCTATTGTCACTCTGCTGAGATTAGACCTACTGTCACTAAATTGCCACTAAATTAAATCATTAATCCAAATATTTTCCTTGCAAGAACCTTTATAAAATAAATGCCAGGCCTCCACCAGCCCCATGATCAGTACTAGAGGAATGGGGGAAGATAACGCAGTCCAGTAACTTCAGGAGTCTGTTTGTGCCACTTTTTCATGGTCTGCTTTGAATGGATACAGTCATTTGGGTAGGAATGTCATCTCTTGCCTGGAATTCAAACCAGGATTAACTATAAAAAATGGGTCTAGCCTCAGTATTAGGGTAGTTGAAGGGAATATGTATATATATATATATGTTTATGTATATTTATAAGTGAATGTCTATGTATGTATATATCTATGTGTATATGTATGTATGTGTATGTATATATATGTGTGTGTTTTTATGTGTGTATATATATATATATATATATATATATATCTATATGTAAAAGAGAGAGAGCAGACACAGGGTGAGTTGAAGATGAAGGGAAGATATCTAAAAGAAATAAAATGAAATTAAGGGATGAGAGAGCAACATACTGAGAGAGGGAGATAGGGAGAGATAGAATGGGGTGGATTATCTCACATAAAGGTGGCAAGAGGAAGTAGTTCTGTGGGAGGAGGGGAGAGGGCAGGTGAGGGGGGAATGAGTGAACCTTGCTCTCATCAGATTTGGCCTGAGGGGGAATACCATACATACTCAGTTGGGTATCTTACCCCACAGGAAAGAAGAGGGAGGAAGATAAAAAAAAATAAAAGGGGGGGATGATGGAGGGAGGGCAGATGCGGGTGGAGGTAATCAAAACAAACACTTGGAAAGGGGACAGGGTCAAGGAGAAAATTCAATAAAGCGGATGGGTTGGGAAGGAGCAAAATGTAGTTAGCCTTTCACAACATGAGTATTGTGGAAGGGTTATACATAATGATACATGTGTGGCCTAGGTTGAATTGCTCGACTTCTTAGGGAGGGTGGGTGGGAAGGGAAGAGGGGAGAGAATTTGGAACTCAAAGTTTTAAAATCAGATGTTCAAAAACAAAAAAAGTTTTTGCGTGCAACTAAAAAATAAGATACACAGGCAATGGGGCATAGAAATTTATCTTGCCCTACAAGAAAGGAAGGGAAAAGGGGATGAGAGGGGAGGGGGGTGATAGAGGGGAGGGCTGACTGGGGAACAGGGCAACCAGAATATAAGCCATCTTGGAGTGGGGGGGAGGGTAGAAATGGGGAGAAAATTTGTAATTCAAACTGTTGTGAAAATCAATGCTGAAAACCAAATATGTTAAATAAATAAATTTAAATTAAAAAAATGGGTCTAGGAAGTTCAAAATTTTTCACCGTATCCTGTATAGGTCTTTGGCAAATGGGGCTGCATGGCTATTCCTTTCCTTACCAGCGGTGGCCTATTTATCATGTTCTGCTACAATCATTAACATATACAAGCCTGCTGACTTAAATACTTTGACATTTCAGAGACCAGGCTTCAGAACGTTAGACTGACTAAGAATCTTGGTATATCAGGCAATGTCCAAATTTCCACAAAATATGGTACCTTAAATAATATGCACCGTGAATACTTACTTTGAGTTTTATTACCAGTGAACATATTCTATGTATTTTCACCAGTAGAATGTATGCTCCTTGAGGGCAGTAACTATTTATCTTTTTTGCTTGGATTGCTTAGTGCCTACTTTAATGTTACCACCCGAGAAGTGTTTAATAAATGTTTGTTATATTGAAATGAGCTCAAGGCATAGATTGTTCACAGCACAAAATGAATTGTAGATTTAAATTAATGGAACAGTTGCCCAGTGTCCCGTTGCTTTTGCATTGTATAGTCGTGGCCTGTATAGACACAATGTATTGTGTCAGTTACTTACCATAGCAAATATCAAATAATAAAGATGAGGCACAAGGCAGGGACACTTCAAAATCAATTTTCTGTGCAATATTTATTTTCATCAGTAATTCCAAATGGTTGTGAAAACTCATGAACAGATTGCTATTGTGGGTTTTTTGTTATTGTTGTTGTTTTTTTATATTTAAAAATACATTTTCTTCTTGGTGCTTTGACAAAAAAAAATAATCTGGCTAGCAGCTGCTGTGGGGGTGAAAAAGCAACACAAGCCCGACAAGAACGCTGCAAGCACAGGTTCTTTTGATCTGCTTTACTAAGGAAAGTAGCATTAAAGGGTTAACAATCTTATTTCAATCCAGCATACAAATATCATTCACTTAGTTCAAGGGAAAAAGCCAGCACCCTGAAATTCAGAGCAAATACAAAAAAATTACAAACATCAACAGACAGACCTTGTCTGATTCAAATCTCAATGCATAGTTACCAGAGTTTAACAAAGTCCAAATATCCGGGTTTATAAGCTGGAGGGCTCTTAACTACAGTTGCCCAGGGTCTCCACTTCAACGTGCCTCCAAGAGTGAGAGCCCTCACAAATATCTCTGCTCTAGCTTTTTATACCCTCTTTAGTCGTCATCAAACATCATCTGAGCAACCAGAACTTAGGCTCCTACTACTGGCTCTGGTCTTAGCAACTCCCCTTAGGACCCTGAGGGCTTCACACCCACAGAGGCTTAAGCACCTGGTAGACAGGGGTTTGGGCCTGGGACTTTGCACCTAGTAAGGCTCAAAGACACTTAATCATTTTAAAACAGAAAGGCCCAACTTAATTGATATTACAGTTTCCCATTCTATCAAATAGATTATATTTATATAAGAGAAAGACAACACAAGAAGAAAGCAACACACTAAATTTACTCTCATTCAATTTCTTGAGGTCTGTCCACATACAGCCTGTCCAGCCTTCCTCTTCACTGACATTGTGGCCTCCAGGAGAAATCCAGGAAATTCTAAAGAAAAAAATCTCAATTCAGAATGTTAGAATTCCAGAATTAAGGACTCGGCCTACCATATTTTTCATGGGTTAGGGCAATTATGTTGTGAATCTGCTCAACTGAAAGACTTGGTCTTTCTGGCATTTGGGGAGACTCCAGGTTTTCTGAGGTTTCAGATCTACATGAATGACATTGAGTGTTTTCTGTAATGACCAAGATATACACTGGGATATCCAGCACACTGTTGGAGTCTTCTCAGTGGTATGCAGCCCACTAGTCTTATTTCTTTTCTGTGTGTACAATTCTCAATTTATGAGATTTTGTTACTTCAATTAAAAGAAAAGGACATTTGGTGAAAGGAAAACAAGATATTTAACTCTCAACCAGGTCGTGGAATACCTTCATCTAATACGCAGTGGAGATCTCCACTTCATGTCAAATTGCTCTCTATATTGGGAATGATTTCAACCTTTTAGGAAAATTACAAACTAATCCAGAGGCATAGATATACATAAACAGGAATCAGATTAATTCTTTGAATTAAAGTCATTACATACATTTCTCATCTTCCATTTGGGCTGTTCTTGAATTCAAGTTAATCTGGTTTTCTCAATAGACAGAATGAAATGCTTATTTCTTTTTCAAAAACTTCTAGAACAGGGCCAAATTCCAAGTTATAAATACTACATAATATCCTAAGCTGAATTTTTTAACAAATATTCTATAAATTTTATTTTTTGAGTGCAAACTACAAAGTCGAACAGAGGGGAAAAAATTATCAAAAAGCTAAGTAAAAGACACAGAGATTTTGACCTTTAGTCCTTCACACCTTTTAAAAAACTGACTTTACATCAAGTGCTCTATACTGATATTCCTGAATCAGTGACATATGATAACCTATTTTGTTAGACAAGTTATCTCTTTACCATAAACCACCTGGCTACATAACCTAGTTGTTGCTGTTCTAAGCAAGTCTAGTTATTATGAGATGATTGAATCATAGTAGCCTCTTTGCTCACACACAAAGAGTCTCTGCAATGGAAGTCTAAGGCATGAACTTCAGGCAAGTGAGCCTCTGACCATCTTTATGCCTGTTGGCAGCTAGAAAGAGAGATGGAGGATGGCACATGTAAATAAGACAATGGCCAGGGTGTCAGGGTTTTTGTACAGACACAGACAAAAACTTCTTAGAAAAGCAACAATAATGCTTGCACCGTGCAAACAGATGGATGTGCATCCTTTAGCTCAGCTCTGCCTTTTGCCGAAAGGAGGAGGTTTGAAAGGATTTCCATAAAAGCGTTGTTTAGGAGAGATTCTAACAACTATAGAAATCATTCCTTTTGCACCAAAGGTGATGGAAAGAGTTTGCAGGTATCTCATCACTGAAAACATACATAAAATAATACTCACAGATGCATCAGACTGGGGTTAGGATGATGTATTAACACTAGCACCTCGATAGTCTAGGAACAAATTATATCTGCTTGTGCCTGTGTATCAGTTAAGTCAACAATAATAATGTAGATGATAATTGTCAAAAACATTATTATTATCACCTTACTGATACAGCCTGGTACAAAGGCATGATCTCCCAACAATGACTAGTTGGAGAGGAATTGAGCCCAAACATCTGAAAAGTGACAGTAACTGAAAGGAGACAGGGACATCAGCATTGTTCAGAATGAAGTGTCATGGGGGCCAGGAGATGGAGGACATGGTCTGATTGCAGAAACACTGGAACACATCCCATCCATCCTTGAAAAATAGTCATTTGATCCATCTCTCCCTTCTATTATCCCTTTTCTCTCCTATTAGTGGCTAAAATCCTTGGGAAGGCTCTCAACGATGGGTGCTTCCACTTCTTTTCTTCTCACTCTCTTCTTAACTCTCTGTAATCTGGCCTCTGACTTCATCATTGAGCTAAAATGGCTCCCTCTGAAGATACTGGCTTAGAATGAGTGTGAATAGCAATCATGTTCAGTTCTGACCAGAAACTTTGAGGGTCTTCCACTCCCAGATTGATATTTTTGGGATGGTAATTTATAACATCTTTCTTCTCAATTCTTACCTAGCCTTTAGTCATTGAAAGGGTGTTGCCTCAGATAAACTGAGGCCTGGGAAAGACCTTAATTTAGATAGGCCAAGGTCATACACTGCATCCTAGGCCATCGCCAGTTGTCTTGGCTTATGTCTTACCACTTGACTTCGACTTTTCACAACTCTGCCTCAATTAAATCCAATTCACATGCAAGTCAAGACATCACCCTCATGATGTTGTTGGTCCTCTTTAAGAATGAAAGATGAACAATGACAACAACAGCAATGATTTTTTCATTGACAAATCTAATGGCCTCTTCTCAGTCTTCATCCTTCTTAACCTCTCCACAGCCTTTGACACTTTTGATCATCCTCTTCTCCTGGATCCTCTCTTCTCTCTCAGTTTTCATGACACTGCTCTCTTCTGGTCCTCCTTCTACCTATCTGCCCACTTCTCAGTCTCCTTTGCTGGATCTTCATCTAGGTCAGGCCTACTAACCCTGGGTGCTCTGCCCTACGCTCTCTTTCCTTCTCCCTCTATATTAATTCACTTAGTGATCTCATCTGCTCCCATGGATTCAAATCTCTATGCTAAGGATTTTCAAATCTACCTATTAAGGAGTAATGTCTGTTGAAATCTAGTCTTACATCTACAACTGCCTGGTACATGCCTGAAACTAAAAATGCTGTAGCCAGCCAGGTGCTGCAGTGAATAGGGTGTCTGGCCTGGAATGAGGAAGACTTGAGTTCAAATGTGACCTCAGAAACTTACTAGCTGTGTGATTCTGGGAAAGTCACTTAATCTCTGTTTGTCTCAGTCTCTTCATATGTAAAATAGGGATAAAAATAGAACCAAATTCATAGGGTTGTTGTGAGGACCAAATAAGATAAGGTCTTATATAGTACTTGGCAAATAAAAGAATTTTTAAATATAAATTTATTTATTTTCAGTTTTGAACATTCACTTCCACAAGATTTGGAATTTCAAATTTTCTCCCCCTACCCCAGGACAACATGCATTTTGATTACCCCTTCCTCCAATCTGCCCTCTCTTCTATTTACCCCCATTCCCTTCTCTTATCCCCTTCCCTTCTATTTTCCTGTAGGGCAAGATAGACTTTTACACCCCATTGCCTGTGTATCTTATTTCCCAGTTTTAACATTCATTTTTAAAGCCTTGAGTTCCCCATTCTCTCCCTTCCTCCCTCCCCACCCACCCTCATTGAGAAAGGAAGCAATTTGATAGAGGTTATACATGTGTAATCATGCAAAACACTTCCATAACAGTCATGTTGTGAAAAACTAACTATATTACCCTCTATCCCGTCCCACCCTCCATATATTCTATTCTATCCTTTGACCTGTCCCTCCACAAGTGTTTGCTACTGGTTATGCCTTCCCCAATCTGCCATCCCTTCTATTATCTCCCCTCTCTTATCCCCTTCCCCACTGCTTTCCTGTAGGGTAAGATAGATTTCCATATCCAATTTAGTGTGTATGTTATTGCCTCCTTAAGCCAAATCTGATGAGAGTAAGGCTCACTTATTCCCTCTCACCTCCCCACTCTTCTCCTCCATTGCAAAAGCTCTTTCTTGCCTCTTTTTGTGAGATGATTTACTATATTCTATTTCTCCCTTTCTCTTTCTCCCAGTATATTCCTCTCAACATTTTATTTTTTTAGGTATCATCCCTTCATATTCAGCTCACCCTGTGCCCTCTGTCTACACACACACACACACACACACACACACACACACACATATACATATACATACATATACATATATACATATACATACATACACACAAATACATACACACATACCATACATATACATATATGTATATGTGTGTATATACACATATATATGTATATATACATACACACATTCCCTCTAACTACCCTAATACTGAGAAAGGTTTCTTGAATTACAAATATCATCTTTCCATGTAGGAATATAAACAGTTCAACTTTAATAAGACCCTTATGGCTTTTTTTCCTGTTTACTTTTCATGTTTCTCTTGAAAGTCAAATTTTCTATTCAACTCTGATCTTTTCAACAAGAGTGCTTGGATGTCCTCTATTTCACTGAAATTCCATTGAAATATTGTACTCAATTTTGTGGGGTAGGTGATTCTTGGTTTTAATTCTTGCCCTTTTGACCTCTGGAATATCATATTTCAAGCTCTCTGATCTCTTAGTGTAGAAGCTATTAAATCTTGTATTATCTTGATTGTGTTTCCACAATACATAAACTGTTTCTCTCTGGTCACTTGTAGTATTTTCTCCTTTACCTGGGAACTCTGGAATTTGGCTACAATATTCCTAGGAATTTTCCTTTCAGGATCTCTTTCAGGAGGTGATCAGTAGATTCTTTCCATTTCTATTTTACCCTCTGATTCTACAATATCAGGGCAGTTTTCCTTGATAATTTCCTGAAAGCTAATGTCTAGGCTCTTTTTTATCATGGTTTTCATATAGTTTAATAATTTTTTAATTATGTCTCCTGGATCTATTTTCCAGGTCAGTGGTTTTTCCAATGAGATATTACACATTGGATTTTTTTTCATTCTTTCAGTTTTGTTTTATAATTTCTTGATTTCTCATGAAGTCATTAGCTTCCATTTGCTCTATTCTAATTTTTAAGGAATTATTTTCTTCAGTGAGCTTTTGGACCTCCTTTTCCATTTGGCTAATTCTGCTTTTCAAGGCATGCTTCTCCTCATTGGCTTTTTGGACCTCTTTTGTCATTTGGATTAGTCTATTTTTAAAGGCGTTATTTTCTTCAGCATTTTTTTTTGGTTCTCCTTTAGCAAGGTGTTGACTTGTTTTTCGTGATTTTCTTTCACCACTCTCATTTCTCTTGCCAATTTTCCTTCCACTTCTATTACTTGATTTTCCAAATCCTTTTTGAGCTCTTCCATGGCCTGAGACCATTTCATATTTTTCTTGGAGGCTTTGGATGTAGGAGTCTTAACCTTGTTGTCTTCCTCTGGCTGCATGCCTTGATCTTCCTCATCAGTAAGTGTGTAAGAAAACATCTTTTCATCAAGAAAGTAACTTCTATAGTGTTACTCTTTCCCCCCGTTTGCCCCTTTTCCCAGACAATTATTTTACTTTTGAGCTCTTAAGTGGAGGGTGTACTGCCCCAAGTTTCAGGGGTTTCATGAAGCTATTTTCAGATATATCTCTAGGGATCTGTAAATTCTCCATTGCTCCAGAGTGGTATGATCAAAAGAGAGGTGTTTACTCCTCTCCTGGCCTGTGCTCTGGTCCATGAGCAGCAACAATCACTCTTTTCTGCCCTAGAAGAGCTAGGAGGGCTCCCTCTCCACAGCTGCCCCAGCTTCACCACACCAGCACTCCTCCTCACCCTGGAACCGCCACCTAGGACTGCGACCCAGATCTGCTGCTTGTTTCCCCCACCATCTGCAGACCAGGAGCTCCAGAAGCATCCACCACTGCAGCAGTGGCTGCTGCTGCCCTGGGGCTGGGGCTAGGGCTGGCGCCGGGACCAGACCACATGCCCCTCTTACTCAGGTGAGAGACCTTTCCTACTGACCTTTGAAGCTGTATTTGGCATTTGTGGATTGAGAGGTCTGTAAACCACAACAGCTGCCAGTGATTCAGTGCCCTGAGGACTGCTCCAGTCGGGCTGTGCTCCACCCAATGCCCAGTGCAACAGATCTTTCCTGTTGGCATTCCAGATTGTCTTGGACTGAAAATCTGCCTCAGTCTGTCATTTCTGGCTTCTGTTGCTCAAGAATTTGCTTAGACTCATTTTTACAGGTATTTTGAGGGGTTTGGGGGGAGAACTCAGTCATGTCCCTGCTTCTACTCCACCATCTTGACTCTGCCCAAGAATTTTATTTAAATTAATTAATATATTTATTTTTAGTTTTCAACATTCACTTCCATAAGCTTTTGAGTTTTAAATTTTCTCCCCACTCTCTCCCCAAGATGGCATGCAATCTGATATAGGCTTTATATATACATTCTTATTAAATATAATTTTACATTAGTCATGCTGTAAAGAATTAGGACCAATGGGAGGATCTATGAGAAAGAAGAAACAAAACAAAACAACAAAAAATTGAGAGCAAATAGTATGCTTCAATCTGCATTCAGACTCCATAGTTCTTTCTCTGGATGTGGATAACATTTTCCATCATGAGTTTTTTGGTGTTGTCTTAGATCCTTGCATTGCTGAGAAAAGCCAAGTCTATGGAAAGTTAGTCATTGTACAATGTGGCTGTTACCACATACAATGTTCTCCTGGTTCTGCTCACTTCACTCAGCATCAGTTAATGCAAGACTTTCCAGGTTTTTCTGAAGTCCACCTGCTCATCATTTCTTACAGCACAATAATATTCCATTACATTCATATACTACAACTTCTTCAGCCATTCCCCAATTTATGGGCATCCCCTCAATTTCCAATTCTTGGCCACCACAAAAATAGTTGCTATAAATGTGTTTGTACATGTGGGTCCTTTTCCCATTTTTATGATCTCTTTTGGATACAGACTTAGAAGTAGTATTGTTGGGTCAAAGGGTATGCACAGCTTTATAGCCCTTTTGGCATAGTTCCAAATTGCTGTCCAGAATGTTTGGATCAGTTCAGAATTCCACCAACAATATAATAGTGTTCTAATTTTCCCACATCTCCAAAATTTATCATATAGTTTTAATTTCTTCATCTGAAAACTTCTTGTTCATATTTTTTGACTATTTATCAATTGGGGCATGACTTGAATTCTTATAAATTTGACCCAGTTCTCTTATATGTTTTAAAAACAAGGCCTTTATCAGACATTGGCTGTAAAAATTGTTTCCCAGCTTTCTACTTCCCTTTTAATCTTGGTTTCATTGCCTTTGTTTGTGCAAAATCTTTTCAATTTAATGTAATGAAAATCATCAATTTAGCATTTCATAATGTTCTCTATCTCTAGTTTGGTCATAAATTCATCCCTTCTCAATAGATCTGACAGGTAAACTATTCCTTGCTCTCCTAGTTTGCTTATAGCACAACATTTATATCTAAATGTGTACCCATTTTGACTTTATCTTCACATGTGGTGTAAGATGTTGTTCTATGTCTAGTTTCTGCCATACTATTTTCTTGTTTTCCCAGCAGTTTTTGTTAAATAGTGATTTTTTTATCCCAGAAGGTGGAGTCTTTGGGTTTATCAAACAGTAGGTTACCATAGTCATTGACTATGGTGTCTTGTGTACCTAACCAATTCCACTGATCTACCACTCTATTTCTTAGCCACTACCAAGCAGTTTTGATGATTACTGCTTTGTGATACAATTTAAGATCAGGTCTAGCCAGGCCATATCTTTCCTTGAATTTCTTTTTATTAATTCCCTTGATATTCTGGACCTTTTGTTCTTCCAGATGAATTTCGTTATGATTTTTTCCAGCTCCATCGAATAGTTTTTTGGTAGTTTGATTGAGATGGCACTGAATAAGCAAATCAATTTATGTGGAATTGTCATTTTATTATATTAGCTCAGCCTACTCATGAGCAACTGATGTTTTTCCAATTATTTGGATCTAAGTTTATTTCTGTGAAAAAGGTTTTATGATTGTGTTCATATAGTTCCTGGGTTTGTCTTGGCAGGTAGATTCCCAAATATTTTATAATGTTACAGTAACTTTAAATGGAATTTCCCTCTCTATCTCTTACTGTTGGACTTTGTTAGTAATGTATAGAAATGCTGATGATTTATGTGGGTTTATTTTATATCCTGAACTTTGCTAAATTTGTTTATTATTTTAAGTAGTTTTTTAGTTGATTCTCTAGGATTCTCAAAGTATTCCATCATGCCATCTTCAAAGAGTGATAGCTTTGTTTCATCTTTGCCTATTCTAATTCCTTCAATTTCTTTTTCTTCTCTTATTGCTAAAGCTAACATTTCTAGGACAATATTGAATAACAGTGGTGATAATGGACATTCTTGTTTCACCCCCTATCTTATTGGAAATGCTGCTAGCTTACCCCCATTACATATAATGCTTGCTGATGGTTTTAGATAGATGTTTCTTATCACCTTAAGGAAGACTCGATTTAATCCTTTGTTCACTAGAGTTTTTAATAGGAATGGGTGTAGTATTTTGTCAAAAGCTTTTCCTGCATCTACTGAGATAATCATATGATTTCTGCTCATTTATTTTGTTGTTTCTATGGGCAATTCTGCTTATAGCTTTCCTAATATGGAACCAGTCCTGCATTCCTGGTATAAATCCTACCCGGGCATAGTATATCATCCTCGTGATAAGTTGCTGTAATCTCTTTGCTAATATTTTATTTAAAATTTTTGCAACCATGTTTATTAGGGAAATTGGTCTATAATTTTCTTTCTCTGTTTTGACTCTTCCGGGGTTAGGTATAAAAACCATATTTGTGTCATAAAAGAATTTGATAGGTCTCCTTCTCCTATTTTCCCAAATAGTTTATATAGTATTGGGATTAATTTTTCTTTAAATGTTTCATAGAATTCACTTGTAAATCCATCTGGCCTTGCAGATTTTTTCTTAAGGAGTTCATTTATGGCTTGTTCAATTTCTTTTTCTGAGATGGGGTTATTTAAGTATTTTACTTCCTCCGCTGTCAATCTGGACAATTTATGTTTTTGTAAATATTCATTCATTTCACTAAGACTGTCAAATTTATGGGCATACAATCGGGCAAAATAGCTCCTAATCGATGTTTTAATTTCCTCTTCATCAGTGGTGAATTTACCCTTTTCATTGCTGATACTGATAATTTGGTTTCCTCCTTTCTTTTTTTTTAAATCAAATTAATGAAGATTTTTCTATTTTATTAGTTTTTTCATAAAACCCAATCTTAGCTTTATGTATTCAATAATTTTCTTAATTTCAATTTTATTAATGTTTCCTTTGATTTACAGAGTTTCTTTTTTATTAATTTATTTTTTATTTTTAGTCTAATACACTGAATTCCCCAAGTTTTTGAATTCCAAATTTTCCCTCCCTCCCTCGCCCCCTCTCTCCTTCCCAAGATGGCATGTAATCTGACATAGGTTCTACATATGCCTTCACATTGAACTTATTTACATAATAGTATAGTTGTAAAGAAGATTTATAACCAATGGAATGAATCATGAGAAAGAAGAAACGAAACCAAAAAAGAATGAGAAGAAAAAAAGAGAGAGTGCAAATAGTTTGCCTCAATCTGCATTGAGACCCCATGATTTTTTCTCTGGATGTGCATAGCTCTTTCCATCATGAGTCTTTTGGAGCTGTCTTTGAACCTTTCATTGATGAGAAGAACCAAGTCTATCAAAGTTAATCCTTACAGATACCATGTGTCTGTAGTCGTGTATAATGTTCTCCTGGTTTTGCTCCCCTCACTCAGCATCAGTTCATATAAGTCTTTCCAAGTTATGATGAAGTCTTTCTTCTCCTCATTTCTTATAGCACAATAGTATTCCATTACATTCATATGCCACAACTTGTTCAGCAGTTCTCCAATTGATTTCCAATTCTTTGCCACCACAAAAATAGCTGCTATAAATATTTTTGTACATACTGGTCCTTTTCCCACTTGTGTGATCTCTTTGGGATACAGCCCTAGAAGTGCTATTGCTGGGTCAAAGGGTCAAATAGCCCTTTGGGCAAATTGCTCTCCAGAATGTCTGGGTCAGGTCACAACTCTACCAGCAATGTAACAATGTTCCAATTTTCCCACACCCTCTCCAGCATTTATCGTTTTCCTGTTTTGTCATGTTAGCCAATCTGACAGGAGAGATATGGTACCTAAGAGTTGTTTTGTTGTGCATTTCTCTAATCAGTAGTGATTAAGAGCATTTTTTCATATGACTATAGATATCTTTAATTTCTTCCTCTGAAAACTGTCTGTTCATATCCTTTGACCATTTCTGAGTTGGGGAATGACTTGTATTCCCAAAAATTTGACTCTGCTCCCTTTATGTTTTAGAGATGAGGCCTTTATCAGAGACACTGGTTGTAAAATTTCTTTCCCAATTTTCTGCTTCCCTTGGTTGCATTGGCTCTGTTTGTACAAAACTTTTCAATTGAACATAATCAAAATTATCCGTTTTGAATTTTGGAACGCTCTCTATCTCTTGTTTGGTCATGAATTCTTCCCTTTCCCATAAATTTCACAGGTAAAATATTCTTTCTCCTATATTGTTTATAGTATCAGCCTTTATTCTTAAATCAAGAACCCATTTTGACTTTATTTTGGTATACAGTGTAAGATATTGGTCTATGCCCATTTTCTGCCGTACTATTTTTCAGGTTTCCCAGCAGTTTCTGTGAAATAGTGAATTCTTAGCCCACTAGCTGGGTTTTTTGGATTTATCAAATAGAAGATTGCTACAGTCATTGACTACTGCATCTTCTGTACCTAACCTATTCCACTGATCCACCACTCTGTGTCTTAGCCAGTACCAACTAGTTTTGATGACTGCTGCTTTATAATGCAGTTTAGTATCTGGTATGGCTAGGTCATCCACTTATTGCTGGCAAGGACCACAGAGCCCATCTTGTTCAACCACTGCATTCTACAAATTAGTAAATTGAGACCCCAAAGGTTAGGTGACTGTCCCAAGGTCACACAGATATTAAGCGTCAGATTTAGGATTTGAACCCAGGACATGGGCTCTGGAACTCAACCCTTCAAATCCCCATAATCCTTGTACTACCTTACTCATAGGCTGCAGTGAGAAAAATAATTTATAAACCAGAAACTCCAAAGAAATGAGAGTTCTTTAATCATTACTTTTGTTAGTACTCTATATAAGCAAAACCATTATTTGAAGTGATTTGTTGATGGAAAAACAGTTACAAAAGTGAAATAATTTTGCAAATTATTTTTTTTCAACAAACAAAAATTTGGCTTCTCTTCCTTCTATTTGCCAATAGCTGAGGATGAAAGAAAAACAAAATTCCTTTTACACACATTAAGAGGCAAGCAAAACAAGACTTCAATGTCCAAGTCCAAAAGAAAAAAATATATATATAGTATCTATGTATATGTACATGAATGTATACAAGCACACATGTGACATTAATCCTCTCAAAGATTATTATATTGATCAGAATTCTAAAACTGTCAGAGCTGTTTGTATTTACAATATTTTGTCATAGTGTAAATTATTGTCTTGTTTTTTTAATTTCACTCTACATTAGTTCATACATGTCTTCCCAGATTTCTCTGAAACTGTCCCCTTCATTGTTTCTTATAGCACAATAGTATTCTGTTACATTTATATATCATAATTTGTTCAGCCCTTCCATAAGCTGATGGGCATTCCCTCAGATTCCCATCCCTTCACATCTCAAAAAGAGCTATGTGTTTGTATATTCTTAATTACAGTTTGTTTTGCCTTGGAATCATCTTTTCCTTAATCTACCCTAGCTATCATTTCCACTTCACTTTCCTCCCCTTTCCCTCTTATATCTTTATTTAGTGAAATATTTCTGTACCTACTTGGGTATGTGTGGTTGCATATTCTTTCCTCTTTTGATCAGTTCAGATCAGAATGAGGTCCTAGTGTCACCTTCTCCTCTCACCCTTTTCTCCTTTATATAAACTTCTACTTGCACACTCCAATTATTTGAGACAATTTCCCCTAAATTTCCTTTCCCTTCCCCACCATATTAAGAAAACTGAAAGCTTAAAAAACTAATAAATAAAACTAGATAAACCAATGGTTAATTTGATTTTTCAAAAATTAACAGTATCAAAAATTAAAAGGGCAAATGCACCACCAATTAAAATGAAATTAAAACAATGATTAAGTTACTTTGCCCAATTATATACCAATAAAACTGTTACATTAGGTGAAATGGATGTTATAAATTGCTCAGATTTACAAAAGTTAAAGACCCTATCTTAGAAAAAGAAATTTAGTAAGTCATACATGAGCTTCCTAAGAAAAATCCCCAGAAACAGATGGATTTACAAGTAGATTCTACCAAATATTTAAAGAGCAATTAATTCTAACACTATATGAACTATGTGCAAAAAAAGGTAAAGGTAGAGTCCCATCAATTTTCTTCTACTACAAAAATATGGTTTTGATATCAAAACCAGGGAGAGCAAAAACAGAGAAGCTGTTGACCAATATTCATAATGAAAATTTATGAAAAGCTTTAAATGAAATACTAGCAAGAAGATTACAGCGATATATCACAAAGATCATACATTATGATGAGATAGGATTTATATCAGGAATGTAGGGCTGGTTCTATAGCAGGAAAACTAAAAGCTTAATTAACCATATCAATAAAAAAACAACAAAAATCACATGATTATCTCAATAGATTCTGAAGAAGCTTTTGACAAAATATACCACCCATTCCTATTAAAAACACTAGAGGGCATAGGAATAAAGGAAGTGTTCCTTAAAAATGGTATGCAGTATTTACCTAAAACCAAGAGTAAGCATTATTTGTAAGGCAGATAAACTTCAAGCCTTCTCATTAAGACCAGAAGTGAAGTAAGCATGTCCATTTATCAACTCTATTAATCAATATTGCACTAGAAATGCTAGATATAACAATAAGGGAAAAAATTTAAAAATTAAAATAGGTAATTAGGAAACAAAACTTACAGAAGATGTGCTGGTATACTTAGAGAACCCTAGAGAATCAACTAAAAAACCAACTTAATTAACAACTTTAGCAAAGTTGCAGGATGTAAAATAAATCCACATAAGTCATCAGTATTTTTATATATTACAACAAAACCCAGTTAGAAGGGACAAAAAGAGAAATTCCATTTAAAATAACTGTAGACAATATAAAATACTTGGGAATCCACCTGCCAAGACAAAAGCAAGAACCACATTAATGCAGTTACAAAACACTTTTCACACAAATAAAGTAAAATCTAAACAAGTGGAAAGTAGAGAATGCTCATCAGTAGGCTGAGCCAATATAACAAAAATGACCATTCTATATAAATCAATTCACATATTCAGTGCTATGCCAATCAAACTACCAAAGAATTATTTTATTGATCTAGAAAAAATAATAACAGAATTCATATGGAAGAACATAAAATCAAAAATATTAGGGGAATCAGTGGGGAAAAATGTAAAGGAAAGTGGCCTAACCATGCCAGATTTCAAACTATATTACAAATCAGTAATCAAGAAAATAATCTGGTACTGGATAAGAAATAGACTAGTGGATCAGTGGAATAGATTAGGTACACAAGACACAGTAGTAAACAGCCATAGTAATCTGTTGTTTGATAAATGAAAAGATCTAAGCGTTGGGGGCAAGAACTCACTATTTGACAAAAATTGCTGAGAAGACTGGAAAGGAGTTTGGTAGAAACTAGGTGTAGAACAACATCTCACAGTGATGAGGTCAAAATTGGTACATGATTTAGACATAAAGGGTCATAAGCAAATTAGGGGAGCATGGAAAGATTTTAACTGTCAGATCTGTAGAGAAGGGAAGAGTTTATAACCAAACAAGAGATAAGAGAATCACAAGAAGTAAAATGAATAATTTTGATTACATGAAATTCAAAAAAAAAGATTTTCCAAAAACAAAACTGATGCAGCCAAAGTTAGAAGGAAACAGGAAAAAATTACAGCAAGTTACTTTGATAAATGCTTTATTTCTCAGATATATAGGGAACTGAGCCAGATCTATAAAACAAGAGCCATTCCTCATTTGATAAATGTTTAAAGGATATGAACAAGTAGTTTTCAGAAGAAGAAATTAAAGCTGTCCATAATCAGAAGGAAAAAAATGTTCTAAATAACTTTTGATTGGAGAAATACAAATTAAAATAAATCTGAAGTACCATCTCACACCTATCAGAGTATTTAACATGACAAAAAAGGAAGATGAAAAATTCTGGAGGGGATGTGGAAAAAAATATGAACACTAATGTACTGTTGGTGGAGTTGTGAGCTGGTCCCACCATTCTGGAGAACAATTTGGGACTACATCCAAAAGGTTTTAAAACTAAAACTATCCTTTGATCCAGAAATACCACTACTAGGTCTGTATTCCAAAGAGATCAAAGAAAACAGAAAAGAACCTATAGGTACAAAAATATTTATAGTAGCTCTTTCTGTTTTGGCAGAGAATTGGAAATTAAGGGGATGCCCATCAACTGAAGGAATGGCTGAACAAGTTGTGGTATATGATTATGATGGAATATGATTGTGCTATAAGAAATGATCACAAGGATGGTTTTGGTAAAAAACTTGTGTAGTGAGTGAAATTCAGCAAAGGTAGAATGAGGCATGTATTCTCTTACAGAGATAACAATTTATCAGCAGGGCACAAACCTGGTAATAAAGTGGGTCTAATGACTGCTTCAGTTAGCTGAAAGACTATGAAGAGAAGGTGAAGCTCCTTTTTAGCTCTTTGACTTTGTTGACTTCTTCTGGCTGTATGTTTTGATCTTCTTTGTCACCAAAAAAAAAAAGATTCAATAGTCTGCGTCCTTTTTCATTGTCTCTTCATGTACAGCAGAGAACAAAAGAAAACTTCCAAGGAAGCAAAGAAAATGTGGAAAATTTTCAACAATGCACAGTACTTAATGAATAGGCTTTCTCAAAATGAAAAGTTATTGCTATACATTCTGAATCCTCTCCTGTGATCTGCTGTGTACATGACATGTTTTTTTTCTTTTCTTATTTTATATTTAAGTTTACAATGTTTCTTTTTCTTTTCTTATTATGTTTTTAGTTTTAGTATTTGTCTAAAAATTAAAAAAGAAAGGTGATGGGCAGAGCCAAGACGGCAGCTGGAAAGCAGGGACTCCCTTAAGTTCTCCCCCAAATCCCTCCAAACACCTGTAAAAATGTCTCTGAACAAATTGTAGAGCTGCGGAACCCACAGAATAGCAGAGGGAAGCGGGCCTCCAACCCA
Organism: Trichosurus vulpecula; assembly: GCF_011100635.1. Lineage (NCBI taxonomy): Eukaryota > Metazoa > Chordata > Mammalia > Diprotodontia > Phalangeridae > Trichosurus > Trichosurus vulpecula. The sequence goes on from NW_023494378.1 coordinate 4,437,447, forward strand.
GGACAGCCGGGATGATCCTTGGGAAGGGTCTATCACACGGTGCTGGGAGCAAAGCACAGCCCAATGGGGGCTGGACCAGGACCGACCAGACCAGGAGCCAGGCAGAGCAGGTGTCAGGGCTCTGAATCACTAAGCTGTAGCAGTTCCCAGACTTCTCAACCCACAAACGCCAAAGACAACTTAGCAGGTCAGTGGGACAACTGCTGGATCTGGGTGAGAAGTGCACAGGTCCGGCCCCAGCCCCTGGGGCAGAGGTGGTGCAGCAGCTGCAGCAGCACGAAGCTCCTGCAGCTGCTTCCAGTGTCCCTGGCCCACCGAGCGGGAGGAATCAAGCGGCAGATCAGCATGGGGAGAGCAGGGAGCACATTGATAGCACAGATTTGCCCTGCTTGGATCTGGGTCACCGTCCTGGTTGGTGGCTCTTAGGGGAGGAGGAGCACTGCTGGCAGCGCTTGCGGTGACGGTGGAATAGAAGTAGCTATGAAAACAGCAGCACAGCCCCTAAAGCTTGGGACAAAGTACTCTCTACAAGCATACCCTGACAAAAAAGCTCAAGGGTAAGGTAGTTGGCTGGGAACATGAACAGGCAGCATAAAATAACTCAGACTCAGGCTCTAGAATTTTTTTTGGTGACAAAGAAGACCAAAACATACACCCAGAAGAAGTCAACAAAGTCAAAGTCAAAGAGCCTACATCGAAAGCCTCCAAGAAAAATAGGAATTGGTCTCAGGCCATGGAAGGGCTCAAAAAGGATTTGGAAAAGCAAGTTAGAGAAGTAGAGGAAAAATTGGGAAGAGAAATGAGAATGATGCAAGAAAACCATGAAAAACAAGTCAATGACTTGCTAAAGGAGACCATAAAAAATACTGAAGAAAATAACACCTTAAAGAATAGACTAACCCAAATGGCAAAAGAGCTCCAAAAAGCCAATGAGGAGAAGAATGCCTTAAAAGGCAGAATTAGCCAAATGGAAAAGGAGGTCCAAAAAAAGCCATGATCAAAAAAAGAGCCTAGACATCATCTTTCAGGAAATTATCAAGGAAAACTGCCCTGATATTCTAGAACCAGAGGGTAAAATAGAAATTGTAAGAATCTACTGATCGCCTCCTGAAAAAGATCCCAAAAAGAAAACTCCTAGGAATATTATCACCAAATTTCAGAGTTTCCAGGTCAAGGAGAAAATACTGCAAGCAGCCAGAAAGAAACAATTTGAGTATTGTGGAAACACAATCAGAATAACACAAGATCTACCAGCTTCTACGTTAAGGAATCAAAAGGCTTGGAGTATGCTATTCTGGAGGTCAAAGGAGCTAGGATTAAAACCAAGAATCACCTACCCAGGAAAACTGAGTATCATGCTCCAAGGCAAAATATGGACTTTCAATAAAATAGAGGACTTTCAAGCTTTCTCAATGAAAAGACCAGAGCTGAATAGAAAATTTGACTTTCAAATGCAAAAATCAAGAGAAGCATGAAAAGGTAAACAAGAAAGAGAACTCATAAGGGACTTGCTAAAGTTGAACTGTTTTGTTTACATTCCTACATGGAAAGATGATGTGTGTAATTCATGAAACCTTTCTCAGTATTAAGGGAGTTGAAGGGAATATAGACAGAGGGCACAGGATGAGTTGAATATGAAGGGATGATATCTAAAAAAATGAAATAAATTTAAGGAGTGAGAGAGGAATAGATTGAGAGAGGAAGAAAAGGAGAGATCGAATGGGGTAAATTATCTCGCATAAAAGTGGCAAGAAAAAGCAGTTCTGTTGGAAGGGAAGAGGGGGCAGGTAAGGGGGAATGAGTGAATCATAGTCTCATCGGATCCACCTTGAGGAAGGAATAACATACACACTCAATTGGGTATCCTACTCCACAGGAAAGTAAGGGGAAGGGGATAAAAAAGGGGGGATGATAGAAGGGAGGGTAGATGGGAGAGGAGGTAATCAAAAGCAAACACCTTTGAAAAGGGACAGGGTCAAGGGAGAATAATGAATAAAGAGGGACAGGATAGGATGGAAGGAAATATAGTCAGCCTTTCACAACATGAGCATTGTGGAAGTGTTTTACATAATGATACATGTGTGATCTATGTTGAATTGTTTGTCTTCCTAGGGAGGGTGGGTGGGAAGGGAAGAGGGGAGAGAATTTGGAACTCAAAGTTTTAAAAGCAGCTGCTTAAAAAATAAAAAAGCTGTTTTTTGCATGCAGCTGGGAAACAAGATGTATAGGGAATGGGGCATAGAAATCTATCCTGCCCTACAAGAAAGTCAGGGGAAAGGGGATGGGGCAGGGAGTGGGGTGAAAGAAGGAAGAGCTGACTGGGGAACGAGGCAATCAGAATATATGCCATCTTGGAGTGGGGTGGGGGAGGGTAGAAATGGGGAGAAAATTTGTAACTCAAAATCTTGTGGAAATCAATGTTAAAAGCTAAAATATTAAATAAAAATATAAAAGAATTGCTGTCTACAACAGCAGAATGTATTTTCAATACATTATTGTCCACTTTAAATGACTGTGGCTTTAACAATGAATATTTAAAAGTGTATTTAATTGCATTTCATTTTGAGGGTTTTAGTATAAGGTAAGGGAGTCTGGATTAGCTATGAGATTGTCAGAACATTTTCCTAAAAATCATCATTTGGCCCTGTTAAATCATTGATTGAAATTATCACTTGACAATTCAATATCTGAAATAAAATGTTAATCATTTTTTAAAAAACAGCAAACTCTTCCCCACCAAATGAGGATTCCCCTGAGAACTTTCCAAACATCACAAACTATGAACTTTCTCCTCCCCATAAAACACCCTAGGTCTCTGGGTACCACAGAACACACAGTATAAACATAATAGTAACAAACTTTTAATGAAATTAACTTTTCCATCAATGCAAAAGTATTCCACAAGTTACCTCCGTCTAAGAAAACTGCACTGAAATTCTTTTCCCCAAACTGAAGATGTTTCCGATTTAGTTTCAGTAACGAATAGAGTAACAGCTAGGTCCTTAGGCAGTTGTACCAATACCCAATTATTCTAAAATCATTTTGAAACATGTAAGGACCTTATTCCATACAGACATACATCTTTTATTACAATAATTTAAAAACATCCCAACCTTAGTCTATGGGATAATGATTCAACATTGTGCTTGTACCTTTGTTTCACAACCTTCTTTTCCCTTTATCTAATTATTCCCATAACATTTAGAAAGAATATTCTATTCCAGGGATTTAATCTTTTGTCTCACTATGTAGGAGTAACACAAACAATAAACTTCAGATGACATCAAATGCTTTCCGAGATCATATAAAAATTACTGATAAAAGGATGGGTTGTCTTACCCCAAGTGCAGATGCTGACTGGTGAGCTTCTCTACTGTAATATAAATTAAGGTGGGACTTTTTTTTACTGTTTTCTCTTTTGGAGCACTTATTTAATCAAGTGCCCTTGATGAGTTGGGCCTTTGTTTCTTTGATTAAATTAGGAGTCTTTGATGACCTCCTTGCTTTAAGGGAAAGCATGGGTTTGAGTGGCATGTTTGTGATGCCAGAGGCTTTTAAGCCACGTGGGTTTGAGTCTCAGGTTTGTGACACTTTTAGGTCATGTGGGTTTGAGTCGCACATTGTAACGCCCTTTGACCCTGAGCAAGATATATAAACCCAGAGGTTGGCATGCTCCCTTGGGGCTCTCAGTCACTGGAAGATTGGTGTGGAACTCTGGGCAGCTGTTTTAAAAGCCCCCTGGTTTGTAAACGCAGATGTTGATGCTTTCCTGGTAACTATGAATTGTAATTTGGTCTGTTTATATTGTGTGTGTTTGTATTTGCCCTGAAGTTCAAGGTGCTGGCTTTTCCTCCTAAGTGAATGATATTTGTATGTTGGATTAAAGTAAGATTGTTAACCCCTTAATGTTGTTTTCCTTAGTAAAGTAGATCAAGGAACCTGTGTTAGAGGTCTTCTGTGTGCTGGTTGTTGTTGGTTTTACACAGCCACAGTAGCTGCTAGCCAGATTGTTGCTACACCTATGGCCCTCCCCCTCCTTCCTTTTCCCAGGGCAATTGCTGTGGTCTGAACCTGGATACTTCCAGGCTATAGCATCTGTCCCTCCCCCTTCCTTCCTTTTGCTAGGTAGGGGAAGGTAAAGTTCTCTCTCGTTAATCTGATGTGGGATGAGAGGGGTTAACAGAAAAACCCAATCACTAATATTATTATCACTAAAAAAGTCAAGCCAGAAGACATTATGTTCTCTCTTCTATAACATCTTTATGAGAACAGTCTATGGACATGAAAATGTGGAGGAGGAGGATAGGATGTAGGGGGAGAGAATGACTAGATTGTAAGGAAGCTGTTTCAAAACTCCTTACTCAATCACAAAACTTCTAGAGAATGCTAAGAAGCCTTTAACCATCCCAACCTTTTCACCTCTACCTCAAAAACTTAGAGTGGCACATTGAATGAAACTAGTGTCCTTTCTTAGGGTACTTAAAACAGAAATCAAAGACTCTGTTTCTCTGAAAGCACCCATTTAAGGCTGATCCAAGGACACTGATGAAGATACAAACAGTGCCCTAAGGGCTAAGAATTGCCCCTTCCCTAGTTTATTCTCTAAGCTAAATGTGTCCTAAAGTCTCTTTCTCTTATCCTGAAATACCATAGAACTTTGCCCTTATACTGGACCATAAAATACCTTGTGGTCCCACTCCCACCCCCATCCTGGGTCATAAAATTTCTTCTGTCTCCCTTATCTTGTTTCTGCTATCCTGTCATCCATCTTCCTCATCCTGTCCCTAATCTTCAACCCCTTTTACCTCTAAAACTACTTCACTATTCTGAAACCTCTATATAAGCATGACTCCCCCAACTATCAGGGTCTCACCTAGCCTTACTGCACTGCTGTTGTACCAATATAGCTCCAATGAATGGTTAAGAGAAAATCATCTAAGTGAATTCTTTCATACCCAAACTAGCTCTCCCAGCTGGCACCTCAAAAACACTACAAACCTAGAAATTAAACTTAGAAAATTCACAAAAGGTTTGCACATAATTTGTCATCAACATCAAATTACTACAACAAATTAGCTTACAAATAGAAATTTAGTAGGCCTTCTAAAAATCACACAAAAGACTTTGCAAAACATTTCTTCAGAAAAGTATTTCCCTTTCTTAAAAACAGCTTATAATTTATCCTGATATAATTAATTCCTGACTATCATGAAATTCCTAAATTCTCCAGACACAAAGCCTCTTGCACATAATTGACAAAAATTACAAGAGGAGATTTTACAAAGTCTTTTCTTTGCATAATTACCAAGTTTCCTTTCACAAACATACTTTTATAAATACTTGATTTAAACAATAATTCCAAATAGCCTCGTTAACCTTCTCACAAATTTCATAAGTGATAGCAAAACAATTTTAACTGAAATTTACTTTTAAGTAAAGACAAAACTTGGAAGTTTATAATTTCTTAAATTACAGTACTTCAAAAACACCTGGCAAAGAGAATTGCCTAACAGCTTCCTGACTCATTCATTATTTTTTTCCTCTAACAGTACAGTTCTTAATCTAACAACATTTAGATCATACATTTAGAGCTAACAACACAGGTGATACAATTGTTTACCAAATTACATAATAAAAGAACATTTAGAAATATAACAGTACCATGAACAATTATCATGTACTTAAACTTGAAACCAAAAATTACCAATCTGGTGACCTTAATTTTTAGTCGGATATGTTTTTGAATTGCTTTACACAGAAAATAATTCATCTCATCACCATTGGCATAAACTTCACATCTAAGAAAACCCATATAAAGTTACCAAATATGAAGCAATTATATTTAACTTAAACAGTTAACATTCAGATAACATTTGTTTTATGCCAAGCATTGTGCCAAACACTTTACAATCTTAATGCCAAATAACAATATGTAAACATTTTAATATATACATATACATATATGTATAATATGCTTGGCCCTTTAAGAAGAAATATTATCCACAATTTCATATATTCCCTTAAAAAGACACGTGGCAATACATTCCCAGATCTGAATAACCTTTCCTTAAAAAGCTGAAGTCCTGTCCCTTTTGAGACTTCAGATAAAGAGTTGCTCTTGGCATTTCAACTCCCCATTCATGTTCTTTTGGGAAAGTTTTACAAACAGTTTGAAATCACCTATTATCATCATGTTAGCTTAAAATCTGCTAGGCCAATATTCTAACTACTGCTTTTGGCCCAGGAAAAAGAGACCTAAGGAATTTGAATCAATGCCGACAGGGTGTGGTCAGCTTCCCCTCCAAGCAGACACCTTTGGAGCTTGATAATTAATTGAACAGTAATAATAACAAATCACAATAACCAATATCTTTACCATAGTCAATACCCATATTAAATTCAATAAAACCCTCCCACGGATCCATCCTGAAAGGTGGATAGACATAATTCCTTCTAACTTTCCATAACTTTATTGGTTTTCAAATCAGGCTACAAATTTTCATTTTCAACCACTTCTACTTCAAACAAAATCAAACTTAAACTTCCTTACACCCTCTCAACATGCCCAAATCATCTGAACCTGGCACAAGGATGTCCAGAACATAAGAAAAGATAGTACGGTATTTGGTTTTGCTCCCACAGAAGCTATCCATGTAGCTGAGTTAAAGTTTACCTACCAAGACAATGGTCAGCCGGGGATCAGGGAAGCTAGAGAAGCTAAACCGGTTGAATCAGTCCAAGCTTATCATGACAGTTCAAGGGTTAGGTCCTGGTCAAGTGTCCAGGTCAGTAGATCTGCATAATTTACATATGTTAAAGAGGGAAGGTAGGGTAGTAAAAAATGTATACTAATCCTAACTCAGACAAGGAAGACAGAACTAATTAACTTCACCTTTGCTTCTTATTATCCTACCTATATAAACTGTTTAACTTAAGAAAACTATGTAAAAAAGTAAAGAATGTAAACTAACCATAACTCAAACATGAGTGGAAGAGATGGTTGCCCTCACTCCTACCGCTGTATTGATGTGAGTGTTCCTAGGGAGCACTGCACCCAGTCTCTTGAGGAGTATAATAAATGCCTTCCTCTGCCTACTCTGGTCCTGAGTTCTTTGGGTGAGAATGGTCAAATCACATGGATCTTCCTAAGGTTATGCTACCAGGAAAGCAATGAGCTGCAGAAGTACATCTGGGCCTAACTTCCTGACCCTGTCTTGGGGAGTCCGGTGATTCCCACCGCGGTGTTAAGGATGCTACCACTTGGGATTTCCCTGGGGAATCCTGTGGCTTGCACAGCCTTCTTAAGGGGCCATCACTTGGGTCTTCCAGCCCTGCCTCGGGAGCCTTGTGATCTTACTGCCATTCTATGGGGCCATCACTTGGGTCTTCCTTAGGGTCTAACACCTAGGAAGCCCTGTGATCCCCACAGATAAAGGGGGGCTACAATTTTGTCTTCCTCTGGGAGTCCTGTGGTCTGTACAGCCTTCCTTAGGGCTTATCATGTGGTTCTTCCTCAGGGCCTGACCCTGCCTAGAGATCCCCATAGACTAAGGGACCATCACTTGGTTCTTCCTCAGGGCTTTGGCACTGCCCAGGAAGTCAAGTGATCCCCAAAACCACATTTCTTACACAGAACAACAATTAACAGGATGGGGTAGGGAATGGCTGAAAGCACATCAGCTTGCTGCTGCCCTACCCCCACCTATCTCCAAACTATTCCTCTTTCTTTTCCACCTTCCATATTTTCGCTCAAGCTTTTATTTATTTCTTTCCTAATCTTTCCAATTCAGACCTTAGGAGGTAGAGGCTCTTTATTATCTCTATTGTATAGTTGAGGAAACTGAGACAAACAGGTTAAGGAACTTGCCCAGGGGCACACTGCCAGTGGCTATGGCTGGATTTGAATGAGGGTATTCCTGACTCCAAGCCCAGTGCTCTATCTGCTGTGTCAATAGAAGCCAGAAAGGGGGGCAGAGCCAAGATGGTGGCTGGAAAGCAGGGACTTGCGTGAGCTCCCCACCAGGTCCCTCCAAAAACCTATAAAAAATGGCTCTGAACAAATTCTAGAACTGCAGAACCCACAAAATAGCAGAGGGAAGCAGTGATCCAGCCCAGGACCGCCTGGATGATCACTGGATGAGGTCTATCATGCATGGAGCTGGGAGCGAAGCAGAGCAGAGCCCAGCATTGGACTGTACCAGGATCAACCAGACCGGGAGCCATGCAGAACTGGCCCTAGCTCCCTGAATCAATGAGCTGTGGCAGTTACCAGACTTCTCAACCCACAAACACCAAAGACAACAGAGAAGGTTAGTGGGAAAAGCTGCTGGGGACAGAGTGAAAAGAGTTCAGGGTTCGGCCACCATCCTGGAGGCAGCAGGGGTGGTGCAGCTACAGAACTACAGCTGCAATTGCTTCTGGCCCCAGGCCCACCTGGTGGGAGGAATTAAGTGGCAGATCAGAGCAGGAGGGCAGAGCCGGCTTAAGATCCGAGTCACATCCAGGCTGGTGGTTCTTGGGGAAGGAGGAGTGCTGGTGTGGCAGAGTTGGCTGTAGGAAATAGCTCTGAAATCAATGGTGCATCCCCTCAAGCTTGGAACAAAGTACTCTCTACTCTACAAGCAGTCATACCCCGATGAAAAACTCAAGGGTCAAGTAAGTTGGCTGGGAACATGGCCAGGCAGTGAAAATGCACTCAGATTCAGTCTCAGACTTTGGAATCTTTCTTTGGTGACAAAGAAGACCAAAACATACAGACAGAAGAAGTCAACAAAGTCAAAGAACCTACATCAAAAGCCTCCAAGAACAACATGAACTGCTCTCAGGCCATGGAAGACCTCAAAAAGGATTTGGAAAAGCAAGTTAGAGAAGTAGAGGAAAACTTGGGACGAGAAATGAGAATGATGCAAGAAAACCATGAAAAACAAGTCAATGACGTGCTAAAGGAGACCCAAAAAATACTGAAAAAATATTGAAGAAAACAACACCTTAAAAATAGATGAACTCAAATGGCAAAAGAGCTCCAAAAAGCCAATGAGGTGAAATATGCCTTGAAAGGCAGAATTAGCCAAATGGAAAAGGAAGTCCAAAAGACCACTGAAGAAAATACTACCTTAAAATTAGATTGGAGCAAGTGGAAGCTAGTGACTTGATGAGAAATCAAGATATTATAAAACAGAACCAAAGGAATGAAAAAGTGGAAGACAATGTGAAATATCTCATTGGAAAAACCACTGACCTGGAAAATAGATCCAGGAGAGATAATTTAAAAATTATTGGACTACCTGAAAGCCATGATCAAAAAAAGAGCCTAGATATCATCTTTCAAGAAGTTATCAAGGAGAACTACCGTGATATTCTGGAGCCAGAGGGTAAAATAGAAATTGAAAGAATCCACAGATCACTTCCTCAAAAAGATCCCAAAAAGAAAACTCCTAGGAATATTGTCGTCAAATTCCAGAGCTCCCAGGTCAAGGAGAAAATACTGTAAGCAGCCAGAAAGAAACAATTTGAGTATTGTGGAAAAACAATCAGGATAACACAGGATCTAGCAGCTTCCACATTAAGGAAACAAAGGGCTTGGAATACGATATTCCGGAGGTCAATGGAGCTAGGATTAAAACCAAGAATCACCTACCCAGCAAAACTGAGTATCATGCTCCAAGGCAAAATATGGATTTTCAATAAAATAGAGGACTTTCAAGCTTTCTCAGTGAAAAGACCTGAGCTGAATAGAAAATTTGACTTTCAAACACAAGAATCAAGAGAAGCATGAAAAGGTAAAGAAGAAAGAGAAATCATAAGGGACTTACTAAAGTTGAACTGTTTTGTTTACATTCCTACATGGAAAGATGATGATGTATATGATTCGTGAGACCTCGGTATCAGAGTAGCTAAAAGGAATATGCATATATGTGTGTGTGTGTGTGTGTGTATACATATGTGTGTATGTATGTATATATGTAGGTGTATATATATCTCTATATATATGTATACATATATATAGAGAGAGAGACAGAGGGCACAGGGTGAGTTGAATATGAAGAGATGATATCTAAAAAAAAATTAAATTAAGGGATAAGAGAGGAATATATTGAGAGAGGGAGAAAGGGAGAGATAGAATGGGGTAAATTATTTCGCATAAAAGTGGCAAGAAAAAGCGGTTCTCTAGGAAGGGAAGAGGGGGCAGGTGAGGAGGAATGAGTAAATCTTGCTCTCATCGGATTTGACCTGAGGAGGGAATAGCATACACACTCAATTGGGTATCATACCCCACAGGAAAGAAGGAGGAAGAAGATAAAAAGGGGGGGGGATGATAGAAGGGAGGGCAGACAGGGGGAGGAGGTAATCAAAAACAAACACTTTCGAAAAGGGACAGGGTCAAGGGAGAAAATTCAATAAAGGGGGATAGGTTAGGAAGGAGCAAAACATAGTTAGTCTTTCACAACATGAGTATTGTGGAAGGGTTTTACATAATGATATGCATGTGGCCTATGTTGAATTGCTTGCCTTCTTAGGGAGGGTGGGTGGGGAGGAAAGAGGGGAGAGAATTTGGAAGCCAAAGTTTTAAAAACAGATGTTCAAAAACAAACAAAAAAAAGTTTTTGCATGCAGCTAGGAAATAAGATACCCAGGCAATGGGGCACAGAAATTGATCTTGCCCTACAAGAGAAGGGAATGGGGGATGGGAGGAGAGTGGGGTAACAGAAGGGAGGGCTGACTGGGGAACAGGGCAGCCAGAATACGTGCCATCTTGGAGTGGGCGGGAGGGTAGAAATGGGGAGAAAATTTGTAATTCGAACTCTTGTGAAAATCAATGCTGAAAACTAAATATATTAAATAAATTAAATTAAAATGAAAAAAATAGAAGCCAGAAAGGATTACAGACTAGCCAGAGAGTTTTGAGAGATTGAATTGACTGTATATTCACAGAGGCTGCTGTAGAACAGAGATCCCTTTTCTCTGTTTCACCACAGAACCCATCTCCTTTGGTGCTTGTTCCTTTTTTCCAAGACTGGGGAGCCCACCCAGCCCTCACCTGCATTCTGGGGCTCTCCTGGTGCCCCATAACTCTGGCATTTTTTTCGCTTGGCCAACTGATTTGGGCTTTGCTCATTTTTCCTTCCTGTTCATGCTGTTTTGGTGATTGTATACATTGTTTTCCTGCTCCTGCTGATCACCTTCTGCACCAGGCTTCTCCAGGTGCTTCATTTTTCTGTTTTCTGTGGCTCAGGCACATTCCTTGGCTTCCACAGACTACAGTTTATGTCAGCTCTGGCATCCCGTGAGTGTCTTATAAATAGATGGCATAGTCTACCTGAAGAAAGAAGAGGCTGCTTACAGCCATGCTTTGGACTTGGTGGGAAAAGAGACTTTTCAGAGCAATCTCCACATTCCTAATTCCATGTTCCCATTAGAGATGGACCCCTGCAGTAGCATGTCAGTGGTCAACCTTTCCCTGACAGGCTGATATTTGCATTCTTCATTGTTGGATTAGTCATCATTGACTCTTGGCAAAGTGATGTAAACAGGATGTTGAATGTTTAAATTAAAATTTAATTGTGGGAAAATGAAATAAATCCTTTTTCATAAGTCTGAGTTTTCCATATTTTTCTAAGTCCACCAACTCACACCACAGCAATGTTCCAACTTTATACTGTCTAGCTATTTTAAATAGTATAAAACAGTATTGATTAATATGGCTGACGTTTAGTGTAGTTTCCCTATGTTTCTCTTTTGATTAGAACTATTTAGCTTTAACTTTGAGATTATAATTACTACCCCTGCTTTTTTCTCTAATAAATTCTACTTCTTATCTTTTTATGTCTGTGCATATCTCTTATTTCCTCTCCCTCCTGATTCCTCCACTTTACTTCTACCAGCTACCTTGCCCTCCTATTTACTTAACCTACCTCCCCTTCAAGAATCCCTCCCTTATACTCCCATTCCCATTAATCTAAATACCCTTCTATTACCCCCCCTTATCCTATTCTCTCACACTGTCCTCTAAAAAATTCTCCCTTATCCTCTCCTACCTCCCTATCCTCTTAAAATTTTATTTCTTTTAGATATATATGGAGAGAGAGAGAGAGAGAGAGAGAGAGAGAGAGAGAGAGAGAGAGAGAGAGAGAGATCCCTCTTAAACCCATTCTCAATGAAAGTAGGGTTCCAGAACTGCCAGTTCTCCTCCCCCATCTAATGCCTCTGTGTAAATTCTTCTTCTCACACCTCATTTGTACAAAATAATTACTCTTTTACCTGTTCCTAAACAATTTTATTTTTTAAAACCATGTTCTACTCAGGTCTACATCAATCTTTCATATGAACTACCCAATTTCTAATAACAATCTCAGACATAAGTTTTACATTTCCTCATATAAAAGGTAAATGGTCTGTCCTTATTGAGTCCCTTGTAATTAGTCTTTGATATGTACCTTATATTTCTCTCGGATCTTATATGTCAAATCTTTTATTAAGTTCAGGTTTTTGCTTAACAAGATCCTGAAACTCTGACAATTTGCTAAATGTCCATTTTTTATTCAGGATTATACTTAATTTTGCTGGGTATGATATTTTCAATCACAACCCCAGTTATTTTGCTCTTTGATAAAAAAGACCTGTGGTCTTTTAGTGTCACCGTGCTAGGTCTTGTGTGATTCTAACTGTGGCAACATCATATATAAATTCGTTTTTTTTTCTTGTTGCTTATAATATTTTATCCTTGAGCTGGGGATTTCAGAATTTTACTATGATATTCCTACAGGTTTTCCTCATAGAATCTCTTTCCAATGGTGATCAGTGGATTTTTTCTATTTCCTCTCTTGTTGTCATATTTCAGGACAATTTTAAAAATTATTTCTTGCATTATGGTATCAAGATTCTATTTTTGATTGTAGTTTTCAGGTAGTCCAATTATTCTCATGTTTTCTCTTCATGTTTTTTCTCTTCTTCTGGCGTCTCTTATAACTTCACTGACCTCCCCTTGCCCAATTTTAATTTTCAAGGAGTCATTTTCTTCCTTAAGATTCTGGATCTCCTTTTCTAATTGCTTGGTTTTCTTTTCATTATCCTCTTGTTTTTCTTGAATTGTTCTTATTTTTTTTTAAATTTCCTCAGTCTCTCTCATTTGATTTTTAAAGTCTTAAGTTCTTCTATGAATTCATTTGGAGCAGGTTACTATTTGATGTTACTCTTTTTATTGCTTCAGTATCCTCCTCTGAAGACAAACCCTGGTCTTCTCTATTCCCATAGTAACTTTCTATCTTTGGATTGTTTCTCCTTTGCGTGTTCAGTTTTTATTTGTAGCAGCTCATTTTTTGCAATTACCTCTAATCCTGGGGTATGGTGCCTCTGGCCTCAGATCCTCCTTCAGTTCTCCCCTCTGTTCTGAAACCAAAACCAAGAATTCTACCCTCCTGTAACTGTCCACAGATAGAGGTGTCTCCAACCCACTGCTTCTGCACTCACTGGGCATGTGTTGGTTCCTTCTTACCCAGGGCCGCATCTCCACAGCACAGCTGGATGTGGCATTCCTTATCAGCAGAAATTCCCTCAATCTTCCCTGGCTCACACACCTGACACTGACACTGTTGAGAAGGTGAAAGTTCCTGTGGCTGGGGCTGAGGCTGCTTCCCAACTCAGCTGTTCCCTGGACTCACTGATTGGTGTTTCAGCAGAACTAGCCTGGCAGTGTTTTTTCTTCATGGAGACAAAACTTCAGTCCTGGGATTTTTCTTCAGATCTTCTGCAATTATCCCAGGAGGTTCACTTGTCTATTTTAATGGTCTATATTTGCACTGAGGCTCAATATTATCTCGAGGGAAATCTGGAAAGCTTGGGTTTTTCTGAACTATTTGTATTAGCAAGGCAATAATTGCATTATTGATGATAATTGTCAAAATGCCTATGTGGTTCTGTATCGCAAAATACAAGAGACTCCCCACATAGAAGGCAGAAAAAGTAAACCATTTATTCAGACACTACAGAACCAGATCCCAAAACCAAGAAGCCCAATCCATCATAGCAGCAAAGAATCCAATACACAATATCACAGCAGAGAACCACTCCATTTCAAGGGCATCTGCCCCCCTGCTGGGCCTTGCCACCAACAAACTCACAGCCAGCACATCTGTTCTTTCCCTCACCTCTAACTGCTCTCTCCTGTGACATACTTTCTTTTTCCTCTCAGCAAGCTCCTCCCACCACATGTGACTTGGGCTTCCTGTGACATAAGCAGGTCATATGGCCTATTAATGGGTGGGGAAGATCTTCAAATCTAAATTGTCATTACATTTGGTCCCAAGATCTTTCTTATTCTTTACATAGGGAAATGGGAGTTTTGGGATAACTGGTGTCAATAGAACTTTACAACAATATAACAGGGATAACACAAGATAAGCATATAAAACAATATCATCATTCCCCCCTCGAATGAATGGGGCTCAAAATCTTGGGATAAGGAGCGAAGGTCTCATCCTCCAAAACTTCTTCCTGCTGAAATTAGATGTAGAGCAGTCCCTGCCCCAAGAGGTCAAAAGTCCCATTTGAGAGGTCAGCTCTTTAGCTGGCACCTGGAGCTTGTTCTACACCAGGTCCAGGGATGACACATCACAGTCATGGACAGGTCAACAAGTGACATCCAAACACATCAGAGGGTGATATCTGGCTTAAGTGATCAGGCATCTGCAAGTGGATGGTACTAAGCCTGCAGGAAACAAATCTTACAAACAAATTTAACAGACAAAAGTCCAAAAGAAACAAGAAAACAATCATAGCCTCATTCACCATAGAATAGATGAGTCAAGGATAGCTTCATAATCATTTTACAGTATTATCCTTCCCATGTGCTATAATTTCTGCAGCCTTTGGAACATTGTCTGTCTTCTGTTTTACCCATACTTTAGCTCCCAATTTTTAAAACCAAACCCTCCCTTCCTCTGCTAGTTATTTTGGAAGGAGAGTCAGTTTTCACAAGAGGCATTGCTTCACAAGAAATAATAATCAATTGAACTATTCTATCATTTTACGAAACTGTATGGGTTCTTTACTCAAATTCTGGAATGTCGCAATCATTTCTCCTTGATAATTAGAATCTATCACTCCAGCCAATATGTGTATTCCTCGAGTTGCTAATCCTGGTTTAGGTAATATCCATCCAAAATGATTCTTAGGGATTCTCATACATATTCCAGTAGAGATTTTTATCTCTTTTCTATTCAACCAAAAGTCCTCTAAACAATGTAAATCATATCCTGCCAAACCAGATATTCCTGGATATGGTGGTGGGACATATTCTCTCACAGTCCAACACTCAATATTTGAGATCTTATGTGTTTGTTGTTTTCTAATTTGCAGATTTGGGGTCATCATTCTGGCTAGAGGTGTATTTCCTCCTAATTGTCTATTATTGAAATTACGTAAAGCAGTGAACAAATTATTCTTCCAATGTTGATACGAATTATTAGAACTTAAGTTTCTTATCTCTTCTTTCAATAATCCATTCATTCTTTCAATTAATTCAGATGCTTGTGGATAATATGGAATATGATATGTCCACTCTATAATTTTCAATACACAATATCTCTTCATTTCATTACCTTTGAAATGGAACCCATTGTCACTTTGAATCTGCATTGGGGTTCCATAATATAGACTTATAATAGCTAGAGTTCTACAGGTGTTCTTCTGAGTTCCATTCTTATAAGGACAAGCCACTAGTACACCTGAATAGGTGTCAACACAAGTACATATAAATTTGCATCCTTTATCTTGGGATAGTGGTCCAATATAATCTATCTGCTAAATCTGGGTTGGAATTTTTCCCCTTGCTATTTCTCCTGTTACTACCCTAGGAACAGTTCTTTCCTTTTCCAATTAACATATATGACATTCTTCTGCTATTTAACAATGAATAAGAGATACTAATACCTCTATCTGTGCCCACCGGTGTGTGGCCTGGACCCCTAAATGGCAGGCCATTTAATATGTTCAGTAGCAATCTTTGCTAGTTGATCAGCATGTGCATTGTACTCACGTTCTGGCATAGTGAGGGCCACATGAGCATCTACAAGAAAAAGTGACAAATTAGTAACCAAAGGCATGTACCATATATCTTCCCATAATTCTTTACCCCAAACTTGTTTCCCAATATTGATTGTTCCACAAAGGCATCTCTGTAGCTAACCTATTAGCTACTGCCCACGAATCAGTGAATATATGACACTGTCCTCCTTTTTCTACTTTGATAGTTTCATGCACTGCCATAAGTTCAGCATATTGACTACTTCCACCTATCCCAGTACTTTCCAAAGTTCACTTAGTACATGGGTTATAAGCTACTGCTTTCCAATGTCTTTTATGACCCGAATATTTTGCAGTCCCACCAGTAAATGATGCATGTTTCCTCTGTTCTTCAGTTAGTTCATCACAACCATCATTCCATTTTACCAAAGACTCTACCAACTTTGGTTCAAAGAGTTTATCATTTCCCTCAATGTCTATGCTTGCTATAGATTCATGTCGAGAAGAAATTCCACTTTTGCCTGTTTTCGATCTATTTTGAATATACCATTTGCATTTAATTATGCTGGCCTCTTGAGCATGTCCATTTCTGTGAGATACTGGGGTTCTCATTACCAGGTCATAATTGGGATTCCAGGCCTTAATATCACTTCATGGCCCAGAGTCCGTTGTTCAGTCTCTACCAAAACCCAATATGCAGCTAACAACTGCTTTTCAAAAGGTATGTATTGTATTCCAGATGAAGGTAGTTTCCTTGACCAAAATCCTAAGGGTACATTTCAGCTTTGTTGTTTTTGCCATAAACTCCAGTTTGCATAGTCATCTTGTACAGTCACTTGTAATTACACAGGGCCACTTTGCATAGGCCATAAATCCAGAGCCAACGGTATAGCAGCTTTGAAGTCTTCAAAAGCTTTACTCTGTTCAAGTTCCCATTCAAATTCATACTTTTTCCTAGTAACTTTATATAAGGGTTTCAAAATCTGTCCCAAATGTGAAATGTGGTGCGTCCAATATCCAAACAGTCCTATGAACTTTTGGGCTTCTTTCTTATTGGTGGGATAGGAAAATCTTGAATTTTTTGTCAGGCATATGGGAGAATTTCTCACAGTCCCTTATTCCACTGTATACCCCAAAATTTTACAGTTTGAGCTGGTCCTTGAATCTTTGCAGGGTTAATTTCCCATCCTTTGCTTTTCATATGCTCAATTAAAAGTATCAAACTCTTCTCCACTTCTTTTACATTTTCTCCCTGTATCATAATATCTTCTATGTAGTGCATAAGCTGTACACTGGGTAACTTTAATTCATCCAAATGTTCACCCACAATTCTGTAACAAATAGTTGGGCTATGCAGATACCCCTGTGGCAATCAGGTAAAAGTATGTTGTTGGCCTTGCCACGTGAAAGTAAACTGGTCCCACTGTTTAGATCTATTGGGATCATAAAGAAAGCATTGGCCAAATCAATAACTGTGTACCAAGTCCCATCATATTTCTGGATCCTTTCTATTAAGGTAACGGTATCTGGCACAGCAGCATACAAGGGAGTAGCTACTTTGTTCAATTGTCTATAATCCACTGTTATTCTCCACGATGCATCTGACTTTCATACTGGCCAGACAGGATTATTCCATCGAGTAGTTGTAGGAACTAACATTCCTGCCTCAACATATTCCTTTATAGTACTGGTAATTTCATCTTGCACATGATACTGCTTCAAAGAGTCAGAAATAATAAAGAACTAAATAAGGTTATTTTTTAATATTCTCATATGGGGAGATGATATCTGTAATCCCTGAGAAATATCCCCCCCCAGGGGTCGTACAGGGAGTCTAATTAGACAGAAGGTCATGGTATGATTCTGTTGTGTTTGTATGACCTCAAAAGAAGAATGGAATGGGTGGAGGGAAAATGCACTGAGAATGGGGAAGGGAGAAGGAGAGTGGGGGAAATTATCTCACATAAATTGGGTATACAAAAAGGAGTTTAATACAACAAGGAGGGGGTAATGGATGGGAGATGACGCGACTTTAACTTCATTCTCATCTGAATTGGTTAAAGGAAGGAAAAATGTAAATACCATAGAGTTGGGTACAGAAAAAAAACAATTAAGAAGGAACGGGCTTAAGGGAAAATGGGGGAAGAAAAGTAAGCATAGATTAAAGGAGGCTTTAGTCAGAAACAAAATAGACTCTTAAAAATAGGGCAGGGGAAAAAGAGCAGGAAAATTAGAAGAGAATGAGATGGAGGGAAATACACAGTTAGCAATTGTGAGAAATGTGCTCAGTCTAGAAAGAACAATACTCATTGTGAAGCCAGGAAAGTTTTCATTTTATTTTACATTTACTTTACATTCCTAGTGAATGGGTAACTCCCTAATGGAGTATGCTTACTCAGACAAATGCGAGGCTTTTCATGCTCTGTTCCCAATTCGAATTTCCTCCTTTGCTTTCCATTGGCTAGATGCAACCTCCTGAACTGCCCACTTCATGTTCTCTTACTCGATATGTTCCCCCTCAAAGAGCTCATTAAGCATGTGTACAAGCTTATGACCTTTCACTTAGTCAGAAGCCTTGTTCTGCTAGGTCACAGCTCTGATTAGAACCAGTCACCTCTGACTTACATCCTGTTATCACTCAAAGCCAAGGGTAGTTTTAATCCTGTGGAAACAGAATTCTTGTTTGTTTCTCAAACAACGATAACTGTGGATGTGAATCAAATGAACTCACCCATAAAATGGTTGAGAATAGCAGAATGGATTAGGAAACAGAATTCAGTAATATGTTGTTTACAAGAAACACGCTTGAGATAGAAAGATACAGAGTTAAAATAAGGGGCTGGTTCAGAATCTCAGTTAAAGTTAAAAAACAAACAAACCAACTAGGAGTAACAATCATGATCTCAAAGAAAGCAAAAGCAAAACTAGACCTAATAAAAAGAGATAATAAGGAAAACATTTTGCGCTATAGTGAATTAGTAATATCAATACTAAACATATGTGTACCAAACATCTTGAATATGAAAGCTTTATCAGATAAATATATTACAAAGATTTCCACCCTTTTCCATCCCTAGGTACCTCTCTTCCTTCTAATTTTAAGTCTTTTGGGTTTTTTGTGCAAAAACTTCTTAATTTTATTTATTGAAAATTGTCCACTTTCTCCTCTGTGATCCTCTCCATCCCTTGTTTAGTCATGACTACTTCCTCTATCCACAGATCTGAAAGGTAATTTCTTCTTTGTTCCTCTCATTTGCTTATGGTGTCACTTTTTATGTCTAAGTCATGAATTTGTCTTGGTATATGGTTTTAGATGTTGAGCCACACATACCTATTTTTGGCTTGGCTGCTTTCAAATTTTCCCAGCAGGTTTTATCAAATATAAAGTCTTTACCCCAGTAACTGAAGTCTTTGGTTTTATCAAACACTAAGCTGTAGGTTGTCAATGGAGTTCGAACAAGGCCAATTACCAGGCCATCACAGCATGCTTCTCTCTAAAAAGAACAAGTCTAATTCATTCTCTAAATACTAGTACACAGCTAACAGGTCCCCCTTGAGTCTTCTCCAGGATAAATGAACTTAGTTCCTTCAACTGATTCTTTGCCACCAGAAAAAGAGTAGCTATAAATATTTTTGTACATATAGATGCTTTTCCTTTTTCTTTGATCTTATTCAGATACAGACCTAGTAGTGGTATGGCTGGGTTAAACGGTATAAATGGTTTTATATTGTTCTAAATTGCCAGTTTAGAAGGGTAAGGACATCCCTTGAGCCCTCTCACTGCCAGAGGTGTGTGGCCCTTTTCCACCTGAACTCAAACTGCTCCAAGCCCCTGATAGTGACTTTTGAGGCAAGGGTTCCAACAAGGAGGTGAGTGAGAAGGATTAGGACTCCAAGGAGGAAACTGAAGGGTGGGTAAACAGGGAGTTTTGGACAGCACCAGTAGGATGGTGTTTTCCCTGCCATCCACACTTATTTCCTTTATCCCTTCCCATGATGTTGGCCTTATTCTAGTGCTTTAGGAGGAGCCTCAAGCAATCCCCAGAGCCCCTAACAACCCAGAAGTCCGCCAGGTACAGGGCCAAGGGACCAGCTAGAACCCAGAGTCAAGTCCCAAGGTCCACTAGAACCTATGAGATCAACCTCCAAGGCTAATAGTCAAAGTGCTCTCCTTTCAGGTCTCTGAATACTGGTAACTACAATCCTCATAGCTGCATCCATTCCTTTAGTCATCTCAACCTTGGGAACATGGGGACACTCAGGGAGACCCACTTGACCTAACTGACCTGTCTTAACCAATTAGCTCAACACTCTATCCAGGTGCAAAGTGGGGACCATCCTGACCCATGCATCTGCCCCCACATCCTGGCCACCTTTATGTGGTAGGAGAATTTCTCAAGTGCCCCCACAGTGCTGGCCAAATTATATGAAACCCTGAACTGTGTCAGTCTCTTGAAATTTGCTGAGCTTGTCTTACAAAAATGTCTTGATGAGGCCAGACTGCCCTCTGGCTAGGCTGGCTGGCTTGCTATAAGCACTCCCTATCAAAGAGCAATCTGCATATGGCAAAGGGCCAAAGCTGCTGCCGCTGCCTCTGCACAGAACCTCACCCAGTGCTAGGCCTGCTATAACTCACCAGAATTTAGAGGACCATTCACCACCATAACTGACACCCACATACCTAACCTCACGAAAGCTTTTCAACCAGAAGAGGGACAATGCACCTTTCAGTTTTTAGCCAGCCATCACCCATGGACTTCTTCAGCCCAACAGCACTGGACTCTGGGACATTTCTGACAGCACCAGGGGCTATCACACATTGCTCAGGTGCTATCCTCCAACGTGTCTCCAGATGAAGATATGTGCCCCTAATGGTCAAACTTGGACCGAATTGGCAGACTTCAACACCATAGCGGTCACCTGGATAAATCAAACCTGAATGGCACCACCAGAAGGAAGATGGTAGGCATATGTACCATCAGTTCCCAAGTAGCTTATCTACACCCCACTCTTTCTTCCTCAACTTGACATGCACCCTAGTCACTACAGGGATGCGCTTTAACTTCTACAGAGATGTCCCACCAGACCCTCAGGCTTCCTGCACTGTGACTGGTGTGTGTGGGACTTGGTCTGATAGACCTGGGAGCCCATATTGGACTTGTAACCTGGACAGTTGCAGGAGATGTCCCTAGCAAGCTGAAGGATGCACAGATGACTATTGCAAAGCAACTAAAGGACCAAAATGAGGATGCTGCCAGGGAACTTGACGAATTGGCTAAAGGACGACATACTTTAGAAGCTAGGGAGCTGGACCATCAGATGACCTTGGACTGCCTGTTAGCCAGCCAGGGCAGAGTTTGTGGTTTTGTTAAACTCCTCCTGTTGCATGTGGATTGAGAGCTCCAGAGAAACAGCCCTTATCATGGGCCATATGGGAACCAGAGTAAAGACTGTTGATGCCATCATCACAGACATCAAGAACATCTTGTCAGGGCCTATGAGGGTTTTCGCTAATCTTTTCTCCTGGATTTTTTTTCCAGGCAAATAAGCAGGATTACTGCGAGGATCCTTTGAGGTTGTTGTAATTACTGTGCTTGCTCTGAATTTGTTTAGATTACTCAAGGGACAAGGTAGCACATGGTGGTGGTCAGGGAACCAAGGGGTCAATTGTGTTATAATTATATCTTGTTCTGGTCCCCCTGATCATTCTCCTTCTAGTTAGTATTTTAGTAAGTAAGTTTATAAGTAACCAGTTGTTGTTGAGTCAGTGCAGTCACGTCTGACTCTCTGTGACCCCATTTGGGGTTTTCTTGGCAAAGATACTGAAGTGCTTTGCCATTTCCTCCTTCAGCTCATTTTAAGATGAGGAAACTGAGGCAAACAGGGTTAAGTGACTTGTCTAGGGTCACACAGCTAGTAAGTGTCTGAGGCTGGATTTGAATTTCCTGATTTCAGGTCCCATGCTCAGTCCAACTACACCATCTAGCTACCCCAAGTAACCAGTATAAAGTAGCAATAGGAGGAAGTAAGATTGCAAAGGGAAAAGTCTCAGTCACGTACAAACCCATCCCAAAGATCGAAGTAGCATTTACAATTCTTATCATATGGTAACCAAAAATCTCATCCTGGTAATAAGTACTGAATCAGGAGAAGCCATCTAGGCCACACTGTCAGGGCCTTTGGTCCTATGATATAACTCTCAGACAATATAATATAAATATAATATAAAATATGATATAAATCTCAGACAAGTTCCAGACATCCACAGGAAGAGCAGCATAACACCCAATGGTGTTGATAATTTTGAGATGATTTGGACATGTTAACTTTAAAGTTTTACCGACAATTTTGAGATGATTTGGTGGCACAGATAAAAGAACTTGCTGGGGTTATGGAGTTCCTAAACAATGAACTTGGCTTGCTTCTCCCTGGCTGAGGTCACTAGGTTCTGGTTCCGAGGCCTCACAATGTTAGCAGGGCTTGGGCCCACACGAATCCGGGCTTCTTCCTCCTTCTCCTCTTTGTGTTCGCAGGGCCACAGGGCCATCGTCCCTCACCCCTAATCGCCTGACGTCACGGGGCTCCGCCCTCGGTCCTTCAGTT
Source organism: Trichosurus vulpecula (assembly GCF_011100635.1). NCBI lineage: Eukaryota > Metazoa > Chordata > Mammalia > Diprotodontia > Phalangeridae > Trichosurus > Trichosurus vulpecula. The sequence goes on from NW_023494378.1 coordinate 4,460,070, forward strand.
AGGAGGTCAGCTCCACCCCACCCCCATCCCGACTCAAAAATGGGGGTGGGGGTAGCCATGAGATTAGAGAACAGACAAAAAGAGTGAGAGAAATCCTTTTTGGAAAGAGGTACAAAGAAAATGAAATTTAAAAACTAAGATCAGGACTGTTTGAAGGGGAGGAGAAAAAGAGGGAAAGTCAAATAAGAGTGGATCAGGATTGAGAGTGTGGAAAATATTATGCTATTTTATATCATTTCTAATTTCAACCAGACCCAGAGCCTGAATTAATGAGTAACTGGATGAAGATCCAGGACCTGGGCTTCTTTGTTCTCTCTAAAAGTTTGCTCAGGCAATACCCTTACCTCTGTCAACAAGGCCGGATCATTAAGGACATTACCCTAACCCCAAGAGAGATTACCTTGCTTAATATTCTACAGGTATATACTATGTTATGGAATGTAATGAGACACAGAGACGCTGGGCTGTAGTTTCAACTGACTTTTGTCAACATCCTTTACAACTCTATTCCACTAAGGAAAATCCTCTTCTTGTATCATGGTTAAACATACATGGGGGTCATAAAAAATGAGGTAATACAGGCTTGCTAGCTCTGCTAAAATAATGTATATAAGTTTTCTCATTGCTTTGTTCAGGCAGCCAGAGTTTATACTCTGACTCCTTGTACGTACAAGTAAGCTAGCTCCGCTATACTTTAAGGGAAAATAATAAACAACATGGATTTTTCTATCACCTAGCTCTGTTGTTTCCTTCAACCAAATTTTCAGGTTTAACAAGAGGAAGAGAACCAGTGGGAACAGGGACACCTTCAAAAATATTAAAGTAACTGAAGCAATATAATACTGTGTTTGCAAATGAAAAGCTTCTGTACAGACAACATTAATGCATCTAGGATAAGGAGGGAAAAGGGGGAAAAACAACCTTATGTCGAATTTCCCTGAGAACGGTTTGGTATGCAAGATATATACATCTTAATAATATATATAATGTTACACATAATATTGTAATATGTCACATGTAATATTTTAATATATTAACCTTAAAAAATATATATGAGACTAATAGCCATTCCCTAATAGATAAATGGTCGAAAGATACAGTTTTCAAAAGAACTGTAAAATATTCACAACCGTATTTTTAAAAAATGCTCCAAATCACTAATAAGAAACGCAAATCAACTTACACCCTGCAAATTGGCAAAAATGGTAGAAAGGGGCAACAGTCAATGTTGGAGGTAATGCAGCTCGAGGGACCCCTCAAGGACTGAAGTACAGGAGAGGGTCATCTGGAATGAATTCATGGACTCAAGCAGTCTTTAAGTCAAGTTGACCAAAGTTTATTGTAATGCCAATACAGCAGGCAGAGCTCCTTAAGGAACTTACAATTTAACAGGAATGATGCTAAAGCTTATATAGGAAAAGTAGCGGATTATCTGGCAGATATGCTAATTGGGTGACAACATACAACCTTGGTCACAGGTGTCATTCACTACTGGAAACCAGGGGAAGGGATTTCTCATGGGTGTGTTTTTGGTCTGTTATGTCTGTAGCAAGATAGCTTTGAGAGTTCATGTCTATAGCTTGACCTCTGGATTATATATGATAACAGTGGGCATCAATACAAGATAACTCTGTGGTTACAGGATAGTTCTGTTTTTACAAGATAATTTCTTCAGAGGTCAGCTTCTTCTTGTACTGGGGAAAGAGAGTTTGTCTTAGTGGGGCCCACTCATGAGTAATTGCTAGGCATAGTCCTTGGGATGGGGAGAAAACTGTCAGGGATAGTGTTTTGAGGCAAGGGAGAAATGTGATCTTGGAACTGGGGTCCAAGCACAAGCACCCATACACCTCCATCAGAGAGGCAGTGGAGGGATAGGCACATTAAGACATTGTTGGTAGAGTTGTGAAGTAGTACGAACATTATAAAAAGCAATTGGAAATTTTGCAAGTTAAAGGACTAAAATTTCCATACCCTTTGAACCAGAAACTCTGCTACCCAAGGAAACCATCAGTAAGAAAAATAGTCCTCTGAATGATAAATCATTATATCTATATCTATATCTATCTATCTATCTTTGTATGAAAGATCCTCCATATTACAGTGCAGGCCCTGCACATATGTATCAGGTTGTCTTCTGCGTGAACTCTCTCATGTGATCAGACTTTGAGCAAAGGAATGCCAAATATCCTTGAGGTACAAGGCCAGTTCCTTGAGGTTAAACATCTGGAGAAACTGCCATTCTAAGAACCTAGCCAGTTCTTAAGAACGAAACAGCTTGCGAGACCCCACTGTGAGGGGTGGCTCCCCTCCCAGTGGGAAACATCCGGGACAGTTAGCAGTGAGCCTTCTTTGTTCAAAGCCCTATTTAAGCCTGCACGTGAGTGAGTTGCTTTGGAATCTCACCCATGGAGAGGACACTCTGCCTGGGACCTTCCCATTCGGGACCCTGATAGCTGTACCCTGGGATTCCCCAGCTTGAAAACTCAGGTGTTGGCACTTCCCCCGAATCGGTGATGCTTTCTGTTGTTGTCTATGTCTGTGCCACTTTTGCTATGTTAGCTGTGTTATTAGGAATTGTTAGTAATTGCTCTTGTAAATCCAATGTAGTATTCCCTGTCCTTTTAATAAAAGCATTATTACACTGGAAGTGTGTCTTATTGCAGGTGCGAATCCGAACCCAACTAAGCTTAATTGCACATCCCAATATGCTCCAAATAACTTACAACAGCACTTTTTGTGACACTAAGCATTGGAAACGAAACAGATGCCCATCAGTTGGGGAATGGCTAAACAAACTGTGGTACATGAATGAAATGGATTATTACCATGTTGTTAGAAATGATGTGTGTGATGACTAGAGAAAACCTTGGAAAGACCTATATGAACTGACACAAAGTACCATGAACTGCCTTGAAGAGGTGCAGGATGCTAAGAGGATGTGAGGAAGGCATCCAGCATGTTGGATGGGACCCCTGTGGAGAACTGACAGTAGGACATGGAGGAGAGTGACCCAGGACAGGCAGGTGGGGGTAGAGGTAGTCTCTATTTGCATCCTTGGAGGGAATGTCCCCATCGAAGAGATCTCAGATCACTGGTCATTTACAGGTCTTTGTGGTTCTGCCTCACCTCCTGTCTCTCCGCAGCTCCATCATTTCATCTTCCTATCCCCTCCCTCTAGTCTTAGCATAGGACCCTGTAGGTAACAGGATCCGAACAAATGTCTTTTTCATGAAGCAAGTGTAATGCCTTCATTTCACTGATGGGGAAATAGATTGGGACTATCTGGACAATGGAAACTGTTGTTTATTGGAGAATAGTACTAGGATCCTTCCCTAGCTCCTCTTAAGGAAGATGTATATGGAATGGATTGGAAATCCAATTTAGGCTTGATGTCAGGAATAGCTTCCTAACTAACAGAGTTGCCCCAAAGTGGCATGGACCACCTCAAGAGGTGGTGGGCTCCCCCACCTGGGAAATCATCAGGTCAGTGTGCTATGATACCCATCTGGGCCTATTCTTTGACGTGCCCCCTTCCACACTGTCTGTATGTCCCACCTGTCTTCCCTTTTCTCTGCATGTCTGTCTGCTCTCTTTGACTCTATCCTTTCTCTGTGTCCTTCCACTGTTGACCTCAACCCATCAAATTTCACCCTTCCCTTCACGTGTCTCTCTGTATCCCTTTCCTTTCTACATGCCCAATTTTGTCTCTGTTTCTCCTCCTCTCTTTGTGCCCTCTCTCTCTCCCTCATTCCTTCTCCTTTCTGTTCCCCTTCTCCTCTATCTTTGCCCCCTGTTCCTCTCTGAGTACTTTCTGTTCTCCTTGCCCTCTCTGTCTCTGAGTCTTTCTCCTTTCTGTGACCTTTCTCCTCTCTTTGTGTCTCCTCCCCCATCTATGTCTTCTCCTTTCTCTGGGCACCATTTTCCTTTCTATGTACATACCCTTCTCTATTTCCTTTTCCTCTCCTCAGTGTCCATGTCTCCCTGTATGCATCCCTCTGATCATTTCCCTTTTTATGCACCTCCTCCAATCTGTAGTCTCTCCCATTGTCTTTTCCCTCCAGTGTGCCTACTCCTGTCTATGTCTCTCACTCTGTTCTCTATAAGCTTTGTTAAAAAAAATCTATCTATCTATCTATCTATCTATCTATCTATCTATCTATCTATCTGTCTAATCTATCTATCTCAGTCCTATACTCTGCATTGTAGAGACAAGTCTGCCAGAAACAATTTTTAGTAATCAATATTTCGCTAATCTGAGCCTTTTTCTGTTTGGAGAGAGAAATGTCCCAACTGATAGAGTACCCTCCAACCCAATGACATGTCTCCCACCTGAGACATTTGACATGAACATTTTATGGGAATTTGAACAAAGGAAATTTCACAATACACAATTCAGGCTAAGATACTTAGGCTAAGGCATTTTTCTTCATATAAGAGAACAACACTAACTTAACCTTGGAGAATAAATTTCTTAAAACATTCCATCCTTTCTTGACCACTCCCATCAAGGGCTCCTCCCCACCTACCCCCAACTCACAAAGCAGGTCACAAGTGACCTGAAATAAGCAAAGAGATTTTCAACTTCTGATCAATGTCCTTATTCCTCCAGGGAAATGGGAGTGAGAGTGTACTGCTTTTAAGTACCTTGCTTTCCTTAGTAAAGCAGATCAAAAGAACCCACGTTAGCAGTCTTCTGTGTGCTGGTTGTTGTTGGTTTTACACAGCCATAGTAGCTGCTAGCAAGACTGTTGCTAAACCAATTCTAATTTTTAATGTATTGTTTTCTTCGTTTAGCTTCTCTATCTCCCTTTCCATTTGGTTGATTTTACTTTTCAATGAGACATTTTCTCCGTTTATATTCTGAATCTCCTGAACCATTTCACTGATTTTACTTTTTAAAGATTTGTTTTCATCAGTGAATTTTTTCCATTTTTTCTTTTACCTCTCTAATTTGGTTTTTAAAGTCCTCCTTGAATTTTTCCAGGAATGCTTTTTGGACTGGAGACCAGTTCGTATTCCTTTTTGAGATTTCAGATGTGGGTATAGTGTCCATACTGTCCTCTTCTGAATTGGTATTTTGATCTTCCCTGTCTCCGTCTCCATAATTGGACACAATGGTCTTTGACTTTTTAGTGTGTTTTTTCATGGTGTTTTTTTCCTCCTGGCTTCTAAAGTGGATCTCTGCTTCTGGAGCTCAGGGGGCCCTGTCCCAAGCTTCTTGTGTTGGGATCTGTGGGCCTGCTCACTGGCTTTGTATGCTATGACCTCTGGTTTGGTGAGGTGTAGGGGAGAGGTGGTCTGGCTGCTGGAAGTCTCCTCTTCCCCGGGACTGCTCTACAGCATGGGTAGTCTCAGCTGTTGTCTGTGATACACGTTTTTTGGAGTGGCCACAGTAAAAGGTGAGTGCTGCGACAGTGGCATAGATTTCACAATCAAATTTAATCTTGTCAAAAACTTGTATGCCTCCCAAAAGGAGTGAACAACAGGATCATGCCAATGCATTTACCACTTGTAGGAAAGCACCATGCCACCATCATCATTGTGTATGCTCCCACAATGACAAACCCTGATGAGGTCAAAGAAAAATTTTTGAAGACCTGGAAGCCCCCATCATCAATGTGCTGAAAGAGGACAAGCTTGTAATTCTGCGTGACTTTAATGCCAGAGTAGGTGTGGACTATTCAACTTGGCCAAGTCTTTGTGAGGAATGGAGTCAGAAACAGCAACAGAAATGGTCACTTATTACTGAAGACTTGTGTGTCTCATGACCAACACTGTGCTCCATTTACCTAAACACAATAAAACTTCATGGATGTACCCTTGCAGCGTTTAATTGACTATGTCATTGTAAGGAGAGGAGACAGACAGGATGTGAGAGTGACGATGGTGATGTGTGGTGCAGAGTGCTGGACTGATCATAGACTTATCCTCTCCAAGCTAAACTTTCCCATTCAACAAATGCAGTGGCCCCAAGGCAAAACAACTATCAGAAGAATCAACATCAACAGACTAAGAGGCTTCACAGTGTCTGGATGGTTTGTTGCTGTCGTGGAGGGAAAGCTGAGCCACCTTTGGCATTGTTGGCAAAAGTGGAGCAGAAAAGGAGTGGATAGTTTTCAGAGATTTGGTATACAGCACAGTGTTTACTCTTCTGGGCCAGAACACTCACAAACACTGAAAATGATGGGGAAATTCATAAGCTGCTAAATGAAAAATGAGAACTCTACAGGCTTTACCAGCTTTACCACTTCCATAGCATTCTCAACAGACCATCATCAACTGATGCTGAAGCCACTGACTGTATACCTCAGGTTGAAGTCCATCCCTCTCTAGCCAAACCAAAGAAGAGGTTTTGAATGCCATTTGGCTCAACTCCTGTGGCAAAGCACCTGGTGTTGATTCTATTCCAGCTGAGATTTACAAGGCAGGGGGTCTACTTCTCATGCAAAAAAAGCTTATGGAAATCTTCTGGGTTATATGGCAAGAGGAGGTTATTCCTCAGGAGATGAAGGATGCCTCCATTGTTTGTCCATCTATAAAAAGGAAAAGGAAATATGTTGTCCTATGACAACCACAGGGCATCTCTTTCTTAATCATTGCTGGCAAGATTCTTGCCAGAGTCCTCCTTAATCAGGTGATCCTTCACCTGGAAGATAGTCATCTATCCAAGAGCTAGAATGGCTTCAGAAAGGTTCAAGGAATGGTCAACATAGTGTTTGCTGCACATCAACTCCAGGAGAAATGTCAGGAGCAGAACAGAGGTTTATACATAATGTTAGTCAACCTAACTAAGGCCTTTGATGCTGTCAGTTGTGAGAGCCTGTGGAAGATAATGGTGAAATTTGGTTGCCTGAAGAAGTTTATTAGCATTGCACACCACTTCCATGATGGCATGCTTGCATGGGTTCTGGATAATGGACAATGCTTTCACACTTTCCCAGTCACCACTGGAGCAAAGCAGGCCTGTGTGCTTGCTCCCATGGTTTTTAGTGATGTTGTCAGACAACAAAAACAGAATCAAGATCAGCTACTGCACTGACAATAAACTATTTAATTTGAAGAGGCTACATGCCAAAACAAAAGTGAAGGGAGAATTGGAGCATGACTTTTTGTTCACGGATGATTGAGCACTCAATGCAGCTTCTGAGGCTGAGATGAAACAAAATATGGATCAATTCTCCAGCACTTGTGCTAATTTTGGTCTGACAATTTCCACAAATAAAACAGAGGTTCTCAACCAGCCAGCACTGCACCATCTATGCATGGAACCATTGGTTACAGCAAATGGAGAAATTTTGAATGTTGTGGATAAATTCGCTTACCTTGGCAGTATACTTTTCAGGGATGTACATGTAAATGATGAGGTTGATGCATGCATTATCAGAGCTAATTCAGTGTCTGGAAGGCTCCAAAAGAAAGTTTGGAAGATGGCAGCTGGAAAGCAGGGACTTGCCTAGGGCTCTCCCCCAGGACCCACCAAGCACTGATAAAAAAATGGCTCTGAACAAATTCTAGAATTTCAGAACCCACGAAATAGCAGAGGGAAGCAGGGCTCCAGCCCAGGACAGCCTGAATGGTCTCTGAGTAAGGTCTATCACGCACAGAGCTGGGAGTGAAGTGGAGCAGAGCCCAGCATTGAGCTGCACCAGGACCAACCAGACTGGGAGCTGGGCGAAACAGGCCCTAGCGCCCTAAATCAGTGAGCTGTGGCAGTTACCAGACTTCTCAACCCACAAACAACAAAGACACCAGAGAAGGTTAGTGGGAAAAGCTGCGGGGGACAGAGTGAAAGGCATCCACGGTTCAGCCACTGCCCCAGAGGCAGCAGAGGTGATGCAGCTACAGAACTACAGCTGCAGTTGCTTCTGGCCCCAGGCCCACCTGGTGGGAGGAATTAAGTGGTGTTTCAGAGCAGGAGTGCAGAGCATGCTTAAGATCTGAGTCCAGTCCAGGTTGGCGGTTCTTGGGGGAGGAGGAGTGCTGCTGTGGCAGAGTTTGCTGTAGGAAATAGCTCTGAAAACAACAGTGCATCCCCTCAAGCTTGGAACAAAGTACTCTCTACTCTACAAGCAGTCATACCCCAACGAAAAACTCCAGGGTCGAGTAGTTGGCTGGGAACATGGCCAGGCAGCGAAAATGGACCCAGATTCAGACTCAGACTTTGGAATCGTTTTTTGGTGACAAAGAGACAATATGAGTGTATTGTGAATATATGATTGATAATACAATAGGATATAGGGGAACTCATATATATTGATTAATATAGAAGGTAGCTTGAGGCATATCAGCCTGTGGGGAGGGGGGAGGTGATCATGTTCCATGTACCTTGAAACACCTTCTAATACTACTTATACTTGGGGCACTTCATGCTTAGCATGGTCATGCTCCATGTGAGAATCCACCCGTCCACCCCCTTGCAAAAGGAATGGAAGAATCCAACCAAAGGAGAAATGACTGATTTTTTTTTGGAAGTCGATGGCATTATAAATTCAATATGTCCAAAACAGGACTTATTATGACTCCCCCCTCCCCCCACCGCAAAGATAGCCCTCTTCTGAACCTTCACATTACTGTCAAGGGCATACCCACTCTTCCAAATATCTGGGGTTGCAAGCTCAAAGTCACCTTCTGATAGGTGAGCTCTCTCCTTATCTTTTCTGGAACCAAGACTCCACCTCATTTCCCATGCTGCTTCTCCCTCCCCTTTTCAGTTTCTCTTTTATGTATTCTCTTCTCCCATTAGAATGTGAGTTCTTTGAAGGCAGGGAATGCCTTATGTTACTCTCTGGTAAGTAAGGCATCACACTGCCTTCCTCCTTGCTTAGCATAGTGCCTGGCACATAGTAAGTGCCTAATATATTCTCTGTTTATTCTCTGTCTCTGTTTATGTCTCTCTGTCTCTGCCTTCTATCCCATGCTCCCCACTCTCCCTCAATCCCCAATCAGTTGCCAACTCTTACCACTATTGGAACACAATGTCTCTTGTATCCATCCCCTTCTCTCCACTCACAGAACACTTCTCACCTGGACTATACATCCTATATTCAATAATGTCCTAATTAGTCTCCCTATCTTTAATCTCTTTCCCCATTAATCCATGCTGCATTTAGCTCTCAAAGGATATTCTAAGGCTGAAATATTATCATTCCATCTCCTAGTTCAGTAAACTCTACTGGTTTCCAGTATATCTAGGGTAGGGGTTCTTAGACTGGAGTGTGTGAATGTGTTTTAAAACATTTTTGATAGAAGGAACCAAGATGGCGGCTGGTAAGCAGGGACTAGAGTGAGCTCCGTACCGTGTCCCTCCAAAAACCTATAAAAAATTGCTCTGAACCAATTCTAGAACGGCAGAACCCACAGAACAGCAGAGGGAAGCAGGGCTCCAGCCCAGGACAGCCTGGATGGTCTCTGGGTGAGGTGTATTCCACACGGAGCTGGGAGCTGGGAGTTGGGAACGGAGTGGAGCAGAGCCCAGCCTGAGCGGGGTGGAACAACCAAATTTGGAGTCAGGCGGATGGGGCCCCTAGCGCCCTGAATATGTGAGCTGCGGCAGTTACCAGACCCCTCGACCCACAAACACCAAGGACTGGGAGAAGGTTAGTGGGAAAAGCTGCGGGAGTGGAAGGAGTTCGGGGTTCAGCTTCCAGCCCCGGGGGCAGCGGAGGTGGGGCAGCTACAGCTGTTGTTGCTTCCGGCCCCAGGCCCACCTGGTGGGAGGAATTAAGTGGCAGATCAGAGCAGGAGTGCAACAGCCTGCTGAAGATCTAAGCCCAGTCTGGACTGGGGGTTCTTGGGGAAGGAGTAGTGCGGGTCTGACAGAGCTGGCACCTCCCCCCCAAACGTGGAACATAGAACTCGTTAGTCTACAAGCAGTCATACCCCACTGAAAAACTCAAGGGTCAAGTTAGTGGGTTGGGAATATGGCCAGGCAGCGAAAACGCGCCCAGATTCAGTCTCAGACTTTGGATTCTTTCTTTGGTGACAAAGAAGACCAAAACATACAGCCTAAAGAAGACAACAAAGTCATAGAGCCTACAACAAAAGCCTCCAAGAAAAACATGAACTGGCCCCAGGCCATAGAAGAACTCAAAAAGGATTTGGAAAAGCAAGTTAGAGAAGTAGAGGAAAAATTGGGAAGAGAAATGAGAAGGATGCGAGAAAACCATGAAAAACAAGTCAATGACTTGCTAAAGGAGACCCAAAAAAATACTGAAAAATACACTGAAGAAAACAACACCTTAAAAAACAGACTAACTCAAATGGCAAAAGAGCTCCAAAAAGCCAATGAGGAGAAGAATGCCTTGAAAGGCAGAATTAGCCAAATGGAAAAGGAGGTCCAAAAGACCACTGAAGAAAATACTACTTTAAAAATTAGATTGGAGCAAGTGGAAGCTAGCGACTTGATGAGAAATCAGGATATTATAAAACAGAACCAAAGGAATGAAAAAATGGAAGACAATGTGAAATATCTCATTGGAAAAACCACTGACCTGAAAAATAGATCCAGGAGAGATAATTTAAAAATTATTGGACTACCTGAAAGCCATGATCAAAAAAAGAGCCATGATACCATCTTTCAAGAAATTATCAAGGAGAACTGCCCTGATATTCTAGAGCCACAGGGCAAAATAGAAATTGAAAGAATCCATCGATCGCCTCCTCAAATAGATGCCAAAAAGAAATCTCCTAGGAATATTGTCGCCAAATTCCAGAGCTCCCAGATCAAGGAGAAAATACTGCAAGCAGCCGGAAAGAAACAATTTGAGTATTGTGGAAACCCAATCAGAATAACCCAAGATCTGGCAGCTTCCACATTAAGAGATCGAAGGGCTTGGAATGCGATATTCCGGAGGTCAATGGAGCTAGGATTAAAACCTAGAATCACCTACCCAGCAAAACTGAGTATCATGTTCCAAGGGAAAATATGGATTTTCAATAAAATAAAGGACTTTCAAGCTTTCTCAGTGAAAAGACCAGAACTGAATAGAAAAGTTGACTTTCAAACACAAGAATCAAGAGAAGCATGAAAAGGTAATCAAGAAATGGAAATTGCAAGGGACTTACTAAAGTTGAACTGTTTTGTTTACATTCCTACATGGAAAGATGATGTGTATGATTCATGAGACCTCAGTATTAGGGTAGTTGAAGGGAATATGCATATATATATATATATATATATGTTTATGTATATATATACACACACATATATGTTTATGTATGTATATAAGTGAATGTGTATGTATATATCTATGTGTATATGTATGTATGTGTATGTATGTATATATGTATATATGTGTTTATATGTGTGTATATATACATATGTGTGTGTGTATATATATATATGTAAAAGAGAGAGAGCAGACACAGGGTGAGTTGAAGATGAAGGGAAGATATCTAAAAGAAATAAAATGAAATTAAGGGATGAGAGAGCAACATACTGAGAGAGGGAGGTAGGGAGAGATAGAATGGGGTGGATTATCTCCCACAAAGGCTGCAAGAGGAAGCAGTTCTGTGGGAGGAGGGGAGAGGGCAGGTGAGGGGGGAATGAGTGAACCTTGCTCTCATCAGATATGGCCTGAGGGGGAATACCATACATACTCAGTTGGGTATCTTACCCCACAGGAAAGAAGAGGGAGGAAGATAAAAAAAAAATAAAAGGGGGGAGGGGATGATGGAGGGGAGGGCAGATGGGGGTGGAGGTAATCAAAACAAACACTTTGGAAAGGGGACAGGGTCAAGGGAGAAAATTCAATAAAGCGGGATGGGTTGGGAAGGAGCAAAATGTAGTTAGCCTTTCACAACATGAGTATTGTGGAAGGGTTATACATAATGATACATGTGTGGCCTAGGTTGAATTGCTCAACTTCTTAAGGAGGGTGGGTGGGAAGGGAAGAGGGGAGAGAATTTGGAACTCAAAGTTTTAAAATCAGATGTTTAAAAACAAAAAAAGTTTTTGCATGCAACTAAAAAATAAGATACACAGGCAATGGGGCATAGAAATTTATCTTGCCCTACAAGAAAGGAAGGGAAAAGGGGATGAGAGGGGAGGGGGGTGATAGAGGGGAGCGCTGACTGGGCAACAGGGCAACCAGAATATAAGCCATCTTGGAGTGGGGGAGAGGGTAGAAATGGGGAGAAAATTTGTAATTCAAACTGTTGTGAAAATCAATGCTGAAAACCAAATATGTTAAATAAATAAATTTAAATTAAATTTAAAACTCTTAAAAAAATAAAAAATAAAAAAAAATGTAACAAACTGCCTTGTGAAGTAATGAGCCCCTCATGCTCTGAGGTGTTCAAGAAAAGGCTAGACAGACGACCACCTGTCAGGACGCCATTGAGGGAATGCCTCCCTTTGACAGAACTTAGGGCTGGAAACCCCTCCAGCTCTGAGGGTCTCCTGCAGTCCGCTCTCCACAGAGACACCAGCAAGGGATCGCTCCCCCCACAGTGGCACGAGGACCACAAGGAACCCAAGGTTTTCCACAAGGACAGCACTGCCAACTCCCCAAAGGCCCCAGGCTTCCAAGAATGGGGCAAGGAAAGACCTGCTGCTGGGGGCATTTGCTCCCCATTTCTCCAGTGAGAAAGTACCTTGGGCAAGTGGCCTGCCGGGAACTCGGCTCCTATCCCCCTTCTTTCCCTCCCAGTGGGCAGGAAAGAGTGCTTGAGGTCACTCACAGACCAGAGCACAGGCCAGGAGAGGGGTAAACACCTCTGCTGAGATCACACCACTCTGGAAGAACTGAAAACTTACAGATGCATAGAAGGGTCTCTGACAACAGCTGCACAAAACCCCTGAAGCCCAGGACAAGACACCCTCCACCCTGGAAGCAGAGCCTTACTTTGAGTTAAAGTCAGGGAAGAGGCTGAGAAAGAGTAAACAATGAAAAAACTCAGACTATAGAAACTCACTTTGGTGACAAAGAAGACTGAAAAACACACTTAAAAGAAGACAACAAAGTCAAAGCTCCTACGTCAAAAGCCTCCAAGAAAAAGATGAATGGGTCACATGGCACGGAAGAGCTCAAAAAGGAGTTTGAAAATCAAATTAGAGAAGCATGAAAAACAAGGCAACAGCTTGCTAAAGGAGACACAAAAAATTACCGAGGAAAATAATACCGCAGAAAACAGACTATGCCAAATGGAAAAAGAAGCAGAAAAATTTACCAAAGAAAAAAATACACTCCTTATAAAGCAGAACTGGCCAATGGAAAGGAGGTACAAAAGCTCACTGAAGAAAATAGTTCCTCAAAAATTAGAATGACCAAATGAAAGCTAATGACTTTATGAGAAATCAAGAAACAACAAAACAAAGCCAAAAGAATGAAAAAAAAAAAGACTACAATGTGAAATATCTCATTGGAAAAACAACTGGCCTGGAACACACATCTATCTTATCCTACAGGAAAGTAGCAGGGGAAGGGGATGGGGGGGGCGGTGATAGAAGGGAGGGCATACTGAGGGAGGGGGCAGCCATGAAGCAAAACACTTTTGAGGAGGAACAGGGTGAAAGGAGAGAAAACAGAATAAATGTGGGAGATAGGAAGGAGGGAAATACAATTAGCAATACTAACTGTGAAAAGAATTGAAGCAAGTTTTTCTGATAAAGACTTCATTTCTCCAGCATAGAGAGAACTGAGTCCAATTTATAAAAATAAGAGCCTTTCCCCAGCTGATAAGTGACCAAAACATAAGATCAGCTTTCAGATGAAATAATCGAAGCCATCTATAGCCATATGAAAAACCCCTCCAGCTCACGATTGATTGGAGAAATGCAAATCAAAACCATCCTGCGGTACTGCTTCACACCTATTAGACGGCTGATAGGACAGGAAAGGTCAGTGACAAACGTGGGAGGGGATGCGGGAGAGATGAGACCTCACTGCGCTGTTGGTGGAGTTGTGAGCGGATCCAACCCTTCTGTAGAACAATTGGGAACCCTGCCCAGCAGGCCTGGACACCTGTCCCCTGAGGGGGCGGGAACAAGAACGTGGAGGGCCACAAGGGCCTGAGGGGAAGAGGTTAATCCTTCATTCATTTGTTCATTCAGTCATTCCTTCCACTGGTGGGACACCAGCTGACCACGGGGTGTGGAGGGGGGAGGGGGAGTGTCCTTCTGGAGGCTCCAGCATCAGCAGCCCCAGCCTCCCCTCCCCCACCCCAGGCCCCACCCGCAGCTTCCCCGCCTGCCAAATGGACGCACCCCCACTGGGGAGAGGGGCCAGGGCCGTGATTCTCCCCTGGCGATCAAGGCGACTCCTCGTTTGACAGGCGGGGAAACTGAGGTCTCAAGGGCCTGCCTCAGTTTCCCGGCTCCTCTCGGGCGTCGTCAGGTGGTGCGGAGGCCGCGGAGGCCCAGGAGTAGGAAGAGGAGGGGGAAGCACCTCGCGGTGGGGGACGGCACCGGGCGGGGCCCGAGAGGACACGGCCTCTGTCCCCCTCAACTGCCGCTCCTCCGCCCCCCTACCCGCCGCGCCACTGCCCCCTTCACCTGCCGCCTCTGGAGGAGCCACCTCAGGAAACGAGGCGTCGAAGCACCCGCTGCTGGGGGGTGGGGAGTGGGGAACCAAAGGCACGAGGGATCACGGGATGCAGCCGCCCCTCCTCCCCTCCCCCCCCAACAGCCGAGCACCTATTGGCCACAGGGGCTGTCAGTCAATGCTCGTTGGAGGCGGGACGGCATGGCCGCCCTGGATTCTATCTCAGACCTCGTTCTCTTGGCTCCCATCTCCAGTCACCCCAGCCTACTGGTCACTGCCATCACCATCCTGCCTGGACCTCTCCTCCAGTCACCCCAGCCAATGGCCACCCCTCGGTCCCTCCCACATCCTTTCTGTGTATAAACTCCCTCTCAGTCTCCATGGAGGTGCTGGCATTCAATCTGGCCCCCTTGCATTAGCTTTAGGAGTGTTCAGGTTCCTTAAGGGTCTGGCCAATATGGCGGGCCTTTCATAGTCCTTGGTCGACTGAGGCAATGCCCACTCAGTGATTAAGGCTAGGGAAGAAATGATTCATTCCATTGGTCATAATTCTTCTTTACACAACTTGACTACTGTGTAACTAGGTTCAATGGGAAGGTATATGTAGAACATATATCAGATTCCATGCTGTCTGGGAGGGGAGGGGGAGAAAATCTGGAACTCAAAAACATGCAGAACTGAGCGTTGTAAACTAAAAATAAAAACTCTTAATTAAAAAAAAAGAAATGAGGCTAGTCAAAAAAAATCAGCCTGGGAGAGGGACACGCTCAGGGTTTCTGGCTAAAACAAAAACAGTTTCTGTTTACATTCAGTAGGTGCCATCAGGGCCCAATCAATGACCAGATGGGGCTTGGGCTGCAACAGTCTGTTGGCCTTGCAATGAGAGCTAGAGGGATTTGAGTGGTTTCTTAAGAAAGAAATCTAGCCTGTAAACACAAAGAGATTTTGCAAAGTTTCAGTGATCAAAATTTACATTCCTTTGGACAGAGCACCCACAGGTAAGATATTATACCCTATGTGAACAGAGAGAGGAAGGAGCAAGGGAAGAGAGGAAGAAGGGAAGGAAGGAAGGAAGGAAGGAAGGAAGGAAGGAAGGAAGGAAGGAAGGAAGGAAGGAAGGAAGGAAGGAAGGAAGGAAGGAAGAAAAGAAGGAGCCCCAGTGGGGCAGCTACTAAGATATGGTCAAAATTGCTTCATGATTTAGACATAAAGGGTGATACTATAAGCACATTAGGAGAGCCAGGAATAGTTTATCTGTCAGATCTATGGAGAAGAGAAGCATTTGTAACCAAACAAGAAAGGGAGCATTATGGAATGGAAAATGGATAATTTTGATTACATTAAATTAAAAAGATTTTGCACAAACAAAACTAACGTAGCAAAGATTAGAAGGAAAGCAGAAAGTTAGGAAACAATTTTTATTTGAAGAGTCTCTGATAAAGGCCTCATTTCTCAAATATGTAGAGAACAGAGTCAAATTTATGAGAATACAAGTCATTCCCCAATTCATAAATGGACAAAGGATATGAACAGGCAGTTTTCAGATGAAGAACTCAAAGCTATGTATGGTGTAAGAAATGGGAGGAGTTTTGTTTCCACAGAATCGAAGGTGTACTTCCCCCCCTCCCCCACCCTAGATTTAGCAGAAACCAGGCCTCAGGTTGGTCAGGTGAAAGGTCAGGCGTGTATGCATGCTTAAATGAGCCATTTGAGGAGAGCATGACTAGGCAGTCAGGGAGTAGTATCTGGCCAATGAAGAGCCTGGCAGGAGATTCAAGGTGAGGGTCTATTAAAGGACTGGCATCCATCTGAGTCCTTTGTACTTTCTCCTGTACTCTGTTCAGGGGAGGTACACATTTATTCAGGGGGAATAAATGTAAATTATAATTAAAAAGTTCCTGACTTCCCAACAAGTCTTGCTTATTCCTAGACAATGTGAGTATGTTTCTAACATATGGTTATATGAAAAATTTTCTGACTCAGCTAATTAGAGAAATGCAAATTCAAAAACTCTGCGCAA
This sequence comes from Trichosurus vulpecula, assembly GCF_011100635.1. Lineage (NCBI taxonomy): Eukaryota > Metazoa > Chordata > Mammalia > Diprotodontia > Phalangeridae > Trichosurus > Trichosurus vulpecula. The sequence continues at coordinate 4,476,573 of NW_023494378.1, forward strand.
CTACCTGACATCTGTCAAATTATGACAAAAAGAAGATGACAACTGTTGGAGGTGATGTGGGAAAATTGGGACACTAATGCGCTGCTGGTAGAGTTGGGAATGGATCAAATTATTCTAGGGAGCAATTTGGAGCTATGCCCAAAGGGCTATAAGACCGTGCATACCCTTTGACTCAGCAACACCACTACCAGGTCTGTATCCCAAAGAGATTTTTTTAGAAAAGGAAAAAGAATCATATGTACAAATATATAAGCACATGTATATAAAATATATACAAAAATAAAAAAAAACACAGCTCCTTCTGTGGTGGCAAAGAATTAGAAATTGAAGGGAGGATGTCCACCAAGTGGGGAATGATTGCACAAGTTGTGGTATATGATTGTGATGGAGTATTACTGTGCTATAAGAGATAATAGCAGAATAGTCTCAGAAAACCTGAAAAGACATGAACTGATTCAGAGTGAAATCAGCAGAACCAGGAGAACACTGTATGCAGCAACAGCAATATTGCATCATGATAAACTGTGAATGACTTAGCTATTCTCAGCAATACAATGACTCAAGACAGTTCTTAAGGACTCATGATGAAAAATGCTCCTCACCTCCCCAGAAAGAACTGATGGAGTCTGAATGCAGGTAGTAGCGTACTACTTTTTATTTTCTTTATTTTTCTTGGGTAGTTCTTTGTGTTTTCTTTCACAACTTGACTAACACTGAAATATGCTTTACATGATTGTGCATGTATAACCTTATCAAATTACTTGTCTTCTCAATGAGGTAGGGAGGAGAGGGAGGAAGAGAATTTGGAACTCAATTTTACAAACAAAACTGCCCTGATATTCTAGAATGAGAGGGGAAAATAAAAATGGAAAGAAACCATGTGTCCTGAAAGAGATCCCAACACAATAATTCCCTGGAATATCATAGCCAAATACCATAGCTCTCAGTAAAAGGAAAAGATATTGCAAGCAGCCAAACAGAAACAATTCAAATATGGTGGAGCAACAATTAGAAAAACACGAGATTTAGCTGCTTCTAATATAAAAGATTAGAGGGCTTGGAATATGGTGTTCCAGAGGGCAAAGGAGCTAGGATTGCAACCAATTATCATGTACCCCAGCAAAGTGAGTATAATCCTTCAGGGGAAAAATGGATACTCAATAAAATACAGAACTTTCAAGCATTGTTGATGAAAATGCCAGAGCTGAATAGAAAATTTGAATTTCAAATACAAGATGCAAAAGAAGTATAAATAAAGTAAACAGAAAAAGGAAATCATAAGGGATTTGATAAGATTAAATTGTTTATATTCCTGCACGGGAAAATTAGATTTATAACTGCTAAACAACTTTCTCATTATTAGGGCAGTTAGAAGGAGTAAACCTAAACGGAATGCAGAAGTGTGAATTGAACATGATGGTATGATTACCTAAGAAAATAAAATTAAGGGATGAGTAAGAAGAATGTACTGGGAGAAGGGGAAAGGAAGAAGTGGAAGGGTAAAAATTCTCTGATGTAAAAGAGGTCTGAAAGAAAATCTACAATGGAGCTGCAAATGGGAAAGTGAGGAGGGGGGTACATGAACCTTACTCTCATCAGAATTGGCTTAAAGAGGGAAAATTCATGACCTTGGAGATGGTCATGGACATGCCTGAGTGGTTTGGAATTGCAAAGTATTAGGAATTCTCTAGGTAGAAGACAGAGGAAGAATAACATTTATTTAGATAACAGAGGATCATATCCAAGGACCAATGCTCCCAATTGGATATAGTAGCAATAATATTCCACAACCAGTGAGCCCCCCTGACTGTAGTAACAAGGAAATTATAACAAAATATTAGAGCAAGGAACCAGGCCATACTGTAGCCTCTCCCCACTGCTAGGGCCTTCTATAAATGATCACTCATGAGTCCTAACTCCTGCAGCTCTGCTGACTCTGACTTCCTTGATCTCCACAACTCTCTCTTGCTCAGCCCTCTCTGCTCTGCAGTCTCAATGCTGGCTCTCCCTTTGTATCTGCTGCTTCAATGTCTTCTTGATGTCTGCTTCTGAATCCTGCCCCTCTCAGCTGCTCCTAGTTGTGCTGCTCCCAGTTCTGGGCTCTCTTTTTATACAGTCCTAGCCCTCATCTGATTGATTAGAACTCAGGTCAGGTACCATTGGCTCTGGTCTTAGCAAGTCCTCTTATGGCCCTGCAGGCTTCAGGCCTCTCAAACTAGCAAACTAGTGTGCTAACTAGCCAAAGGGTGTAAGCCTGGGGCCTCACACATAGTTAGTGAAAGGGTGTGGGCCTGTCTCTAATCAGGCCTCCCTTTGTTAGCCCCATCTGAGGCATATTCAATGGGCTGGGAAAGATCTTCCACTTACTAATTGGCTTTACAGAAAGGAAATACATAGTTGGTAATCATTACAATGAAAAAAAAAATTACATTGAGTTTCTCTGATAAAGACTTACTTTCTGAAACATATAGAAAACTCAGTGAAATTTAGAGAAATAAGAGCCATTCATTTCATGCATTGATAAATGGTCAAAGTATATGAGCAGGTAGTTTTCAGACCCAGTAATCATAGCTATCTATAGTCATATAAAAATGCTCTAAATCACTATTAATGAATAAAATGAAAATTTAAGAAAAGCTCTGAGCTACGACCTTACACCTGTCAGATTGGCTAACATGACAGAAAAGGAAAATGACCAATGTCGTAGGTGATGTGGGAAAATTAGAACACTAATATACGATTGGTGAAGTTGTATACTGATTCAACAATTATAGAGATAAATCTGGAACTATCCCCAAAGGGCTATAAAACCATGCATACCCTTTGACCAAGCAACACCACTATTAGGTCTGTATACCAAAGACATAAAAAAACAACAAAAAGGAAAAGGACCTATGTTTACAAAAATATTTATAGCAACTCTTTTAGTGGTGGCAAAGCATTGGAAGTTGAGGGGATGTCCATCAATTGGGAATGGCTGAACAAGTTATTGTATGTGATTGTGATGGAATACTATTGTGCTTTAACAAATGATGAGCAGGGTGCTCTCAGAAAACATGGGAAAACTTATATGAACTGATGGAACATAAAATGAGCAGAACCAGGAGAGCATTGTCCACAGTAACAGGAGTATTGTATCTGCTATAAATAGCTTAGCTATTCTCAGCAATACAATCATCCAAGACAATTCCGTAGGACTTATGATGAAAATGCTTTTCATCTCCAGAGAAAGAACTGGTAGAGCTTGAATGCACATCTTTCCTTGCTTTATTTTCCTTGGTTTATTTTAATGTTTTCTTTCACAGAATGACTTACTTGGAGATGTGTTTTTCATGACTACACAATGTATAACCTATGTCAAATTGTTTGCCTTCTCAATGAGTGGGGCGGGGGGGAGGAGAGAATATGGAACTCAAAATTAGAAAAAAAATTAAAATTGGTTTTACATATAATTAGGAAAATGTAATATTAAACAACAACAAAAACAGCAACAACCCTTATTTGTTGTTTTTCTGCCTGACTTTTCATGACCCTGTTTGGGCTTTTCTTGGCAAAGATACTACAGTGGTTTGCCATTTCCTTCTCCAGCTCCTTTTAGAGAGTGGAACTGAGGCAAACAAAGTTAAGTGACTTACCCAGGGTCAGTAAGTGTCTGAACCTGGATGTGAACTCTTGATGAGTCTTCGAGATTTCAAACCTAGTGTTCTATTCACTGAACCATCTACCTGCCCTGTAAACCTTATAGCACTATAGAAAATGAAATCCAGGACTAGTGGCAATGCTTGGCACCCTCTGCACCATCATTTTCTTTGTGTGACATGGGAGGTATTCTCTCTGTGTCTCTCTCTCTCTGTCTTTCTCTGTCTCTGTCTATATTCAGAAGAGCTAGGTTGCCTTCCAAAGGATTCTTTCAGAGAGGAGAGTTATAGGATCCAATTAGGTTTATGCCCAAGTCCTTGGAGCAGTGGAACTTCAGACTAGCCAGACATCTTAGAGAGATATTTCTTAATTAGAGCCCTGTCTTGGTCTCCATATTAACACCAAAATGGGGATTCATAAATTATATGCTATTAGTTCTTCACAATTCTTTGCTCATCTCAACACAGATGAGTTCTTATTCCACATTTCCATTTCATCTCTAACATACTCTAGGGTGGTATTATAGGAGAGGCACTGGAGATATTCACATAACTTTTATTATTGTGTCTATTTGTATGCCTAACACACTGGGAGAAACCTGAGAAACTGTATGGCATGCAACTAGGTATCTCATAGGACTTAGATCTAGAAAATATTTTAAAGGTCATGAAATATAATTCACTCTTCAGTGAAGGAGAATAGTCAGAGGAAAGAATATGATAGCTCTCCTTTATTTGTGGCAGAGTTTAATGTTTTACAGGTTCCTATAAGGATTAGTAGGGCTTAGCTTGTTAAAGCATATGCTGGGCTATTTCCTCAGCGAACTGACCAACATCATAAAGCATTCAACATACTTTGACTCCAAGGGGATGACTATAGAAAGATGACAGATAATTCTAGTTCTGCAGGCCATTTTCATCTCTAACTGGTGAATCTTCTCCCAGTCTCCCATTTTCTCATTTTCATCTCTTTCCTACGATATATCGTAATTGACAACAATCATTGAGTGGTTCTTGTGTACAGGTTCCATGGTTCAATGTTTGATCATTAGTTTATATTCAACAGTAATTAGTATTTATCCCTCAAGGTAGATAAACTTTTCCCAATCCGAATTATTCAGGTTGTGGAACTGTCCATTTCTAGAAACGCGTGGTCCATGTGACCTACACATGTTAAGTAGATGAGTTTCTTATAAAAACTAGAAAAAGAAAGGATCACTTTAGTTGGATTTGCCATTTAAGCATGGTGTAGGCAAAGCTTAAATAGTAAATATTTTGTCTTTTGGGCCAAGCTTGCCTTAAGAAAGTTGAATTCCGACTAGGCAGGAGGGACGCTCTCAGGAACTTGCTTTTGGCCTTTGTTTGGCCTGTTTGGGAACAGATGCAAAGATGATGGTTTGGAATCTCATTCTCCCCCTCGCCATGATGGATGATGTCAGCTTCAGTGTCAGACTACGGGTGTGTGGTGGGGAGCAAAACTGATTGGGTTGTGTATCCAGTTGATTCTGCTTCTTTTGTGGAGCATGTCAAATAAATTGCATTTTTTTCCTCAAGCCCATTTAGATGGCAGATTATCCTGCTGTGTTCTTTTGGATCCTGTACAGATTTCTGATTGCTGAATTGTACTATTCATCATAATAATTATCTGTGTAATAAGTTCACAATATGAATTGTTACAGATGGTCACATTTTCTATCACAGAGTAATCAAGGGTATTTGCACAATCGACTTGCTCTGAGATAAAAAAAAGCAACATGTAAGTTCCTGTATGTTCATCAAATATTCTAAATAATAATTTGAGTCTTATAGACAACAGGGCCCTGGAAATAAAATGAGATAATGCTAATGTTCTTCTCAAGAAAAAAAAAACATAATCTAGGCAACTAGGTGACAGAGTGGATAAAGCTTGGAGTTATGAAGCCCTGAGTTAAAATCTAGCCTAAGCACCTGCTGGCTGTGTGACCTTGGACAAATCACCTTACCTCTGTCTGTCTCAGTTTCCTTATATGTAAAATAGGGATAATAAAAGCCCCTACCTTCCAGGGTTGTTGTGAGAGTAACATGAGGTATTTGGCAAGTGCTTTGCAAAACTTAATGCTATATAAATGCTAGCTACCAATAATTAATATATATTCTGGTTTCATTCTAATTTTCTTGCACCACTATCACATGCCTAATTACAATTAAATGCTGAAGACTTCTCGTCTGCCTTCCAAACTCAGCAAATTATGTTATTTTCTCCCCTATCATTCAATCAATCAACAAACATTTGTTAAGCACTTACCATGTGCCAGGCATTGTGCTAAGTGCTTATGGATACAAATACAAAAAAAAAAAGAAAAAAATTGTTCCTGCTCTTCCTGCTCTCAAGAAACTTACCATGGCAGAAGACAACACAAAAGAGGAAGCTGAAAATGGGGGAAAGAGTGTGGAGGGACAGAGCAGGGAAGATACCAGGGGGGGGGGCATGGAAATGTCCCAGAGAAGGACCAAAGTAGTACAGCCAGGTGAGAAATGAGGAGATATTCTGAGCACTGAAGTTCCTCCTTAAGTGGAGGTTTCTGGGTTGATGGTTCCACCCTACAGTCAGGGGAAAACAAAATAACAGATTTTGGTAATAAGATGGAATTCTAAGGCTGATGGAATCTTGCAGGATGATGTGGCTGTTCCCTGCCCTGCACCCACCTCAAAAAAAATGAGCTTTCTGGGGCATGGTGGAAAAATCAGAGAAGTTCCAATGTAGTACAGCCAAGGGAAAAATGAGGGTCCTTGTACCATAAATGAGGCAAATCTGTTTAGATGATAGAAGAAATGTAAATGGATTCTGATTTATCTTTAGTAAAAATATATATGTATACACGCATTATATATATATATATGTGTGTATATATATATACATATATATATATATATATACACACACACGTAGAGAGAGCAGAAGATGAGCTTTTCCATTGACTTCTCAGAAAATAAGCTTCTGTTGCTCCATTATGAACTGAGCTTGAGTCAGATCAGTCTGGTGCTTTCAATTTGGGGTTGTAATAAAATGGGATATCTATAGACTGTCTAACAGCTTAGAAAATGCTTAACCATAGATTGCAATGAATAGCAAAAAAGAAGTGATATAAAATTGAGCACCAATTCTCTGCCTTTGTTTTGTCTGTGCTGATGTTGGTTAAAAAAAAAGGTGAAGGAAGATTCCTTGTAAGGTGACTTTAGTACTCATATCATCGGGAAGCTACATCTCAACTCTCTGGATAATAAAGTTTTGAATATATGTATTCTCAATACCTTTTACACAAATTTTAGCCCATCCTGCTTAGGCACATGTTGCTACTATCACATCCTCTTGTGCTGTCTCTGTCAGTGAATTTCTCTTTTCTTCTTAAAATGTGGGTATTCTCTACGGGGCTAAACTTGACACTGCTTTCTTTTCCCTCTCTATTCTCTCCCTTGGTGTTCTAACCTGTTCTTATCACTTCAAATGCTGTCTTTAAGTCACCTCCATTTTTAAAAAATCTTAAGCCACAACCTCTTTTCCAAGTGCCAGATTCCAACTGATATCTTGATCTAAATGTGTCCTGTAGACAGTATATTTAAGTCAAGCTTATCGTTGTCTATCAAAGTTAATTGTAGCATTCAAAATTTCACCATTTCATGTAACTGATTGTTCCACATATGGATAGTGGAGTGCTGGCTGGTGAAGAGCCTCTGTTGTCTTGGTGTTAATTGTTAGGCCACAATTAACAAGAGCAGGAGAGAATAAATCCATACTTTGTCACATCTCAGCTTTAGAGCTTCCACTGAGTGCACAATCATCTGCTAACAAAATATCATTCACCAGCTCTCCCTCTACTTTAGTCTTGGCTTGCAGTCTTTTCAAGTTAAGTGATTTACCATCAGTGCTGTGGCTGACCTCGATGCCATGTTCTTCCTCATTGAAGATGTGTGACAACAATGCTGAAGACATCATGTGAAAAAGCATGGGAGCAAACACACCACCCTGCTTCATTCCATTGTTAAACGCAGAACTGTGAGAGGATCATCCATTGACCAGAATCTGGGCAAGCACGCCATCATGAAATCGGTGTACAATATTGATGAACTTCTGCAGGCGACGGAATTTTGAAATAATTTTCCGCAAGCAATCATGACCGACAGTTTCAGAGTCCTTATTCAGTTCTTGTGCATAGACCTCTGTTCTGCTCCTAGCATTTCTCCTGGAGTTATGAAGCAGCATAGACCATATTGACTATTCCTTGGCCCTTTCTGAAGCCACACTGGCTCTGCTGTAGAAGACTATTTTCCAGGTGAAGGATCAGCCTCCTGATCCTCTAGGAAAGGACTCTAGGAGGACTCTAGAAAGAACCTTGCCAGCAATGACCAAGAGGAAGACACTTTCCCCCCCTTTTATCACAGGACAATCTATTTCCTTTTCATTTATAGAGAAGACAATGAAGCCATCATTGAACTCCTGGAGGATAACCTCCTTTTGCCATATAACGCAGAAAATGTGTCAGCTTTTGAATAAGCGATAGTCCCCTTGCCTTGTCAATCTCAGCTGAACTAGAATCAGCATAAGGTGCTTTGCCACATGAGAGGAGCCAAACAGCATTCAAAAACTTCTTCAGCTAAAATGGTTAGAGTGGGATTGACTTCATCCTGAGGTATCTGGTCAATGGCTTCAGCTATTGATGACAGTCCATTGAGAATGCTCTGGAAGTGCTCAGCTCTTCTCTCCAGGACCACATCCTTATCACTAATAATGTGGCGCTATCAGTACTGAGTAGTTGAGATGCAGCATGTCTTTGGCCCATCGATAGCCTTCTGAGCATCACAAAAGTGCTTTGGATTGCCATAAAACTGAATTACATCTGCTTTCTTACTGAACCAAGAATTCTGCATCTCTCTAAGCCAGGGGTAGGGAACCTGCAGCGTCAAAGCCACATGTGGCCTTCTAGGTCATTTGGTGTGGCCTTTTGACTGAGTCCAGGTTTTATAGAAGAAATCCTTTTATTAAAGGGTCTAAGAGTCTATGATTAGAATCTAAGCTTTGCTTGTACTTTACTTTTGATGGTGTTAAACTCTGCCTTCTTAGAGATGGATGAACTATCTTGCTGATAAACCTTGTGGACTTCGCATTTTTAGCAGCTTCTGAATTTCCCCATCATTTTGATCAAACCAGTCTTGATGTTTGCAAGTGTTCTGACTCAGATGAGTAAATGCAGTGCTGTACACCAGATCTCTAAAAGCTGCTGTCTTCCTTTTGTGCTCCGCTATTGCCAACCGTGTGTTGGCTCAGCTTTCCCTCCAAGTTAGCAATGAATGGTTCCTGTATAGAGAAGTGCTTTAATCTGTTGATATTAAGTCTTCTGGTAGTCATCTTGCCTTGGAGCCATTCACACCATTCACACACACGCACACACAGGTGTCCATGCTTGGGTGTATGTGTATATGTATATGTATACGTGTGCATGCATGTATTTATGTGTGTATGTATATATATGCATATATACACATACATATATCCATATATATATACACACACATAGAGAGATAGAGATATCTATATCTATGTATCTATAGCTATATCTGAATCTCTATCTTTCTATGTCTCTACCTCTCTACCGCTCTATCTATCTAATTAAATAGTCCCTGACTCCTGCAGGCCATCTTTTGGTCAGGGTATGGTTTGAGAGGAGATTCCTTTTGAAAGCAGGCTCAGTTCCTTAAGGCAGTCAAAAGTGGAAGGAAGGGATGTGGGGGGTGGTCTGCAAGAAGATGGTAAGAGTGATAGAGACATGCAAGTCACTCCCTTACTCAAGAAAATTAGGGCTCCTTATTTTCTTTAGGATTAAACTCAGACTTCTCAGCTTGATATTCAAAGCCCGTCATAGTGTGGCTCCATCATTTTCTATTACTCCCTCTTACATGCTCTTTGTAGCAAGCCCAATTGCCTTTCTCTGTACATGACATTCCAGGTCCTGCCTCTGCGCCTCATTTCTAGAATGCATTGTCTCTTCCACTCCACCTCTTGGTATCATCACCTTCCTTGAGGCTCGAGTTTGAGCTACAGAGAATCTTTCCGGGTCCCCTTGTTGTTAGCTTCCTAGCCCTGCTCCATTATCTTGTGTTAGCTTACTTGTGTACATCTCATATCCCACTCCCTCTGTTCAAAAAGTGTGAGGTCTTTGAGGTCATAGACTTAGTTTTGGTCTTTTTATTCCTAATGTTTAGCATAATGCTTTTCACAAATTAGGTTCTTAGTAGACACTTGATAAATTGGATTGAATTATTCTCAGAAGAAAATAATAGTCCCTTATCCCTTCTCGATCTCAGCCTCCTAAGTATTTTCTTGTAAAAATCTCTGCAGCAATATTTCACCTCATTTCCTCTCCATGATGTCACAGCACTGCAGTTATCATTCACATTCTATCATTTATTTCACAAATCTGTATGAGGTGGTGAGTATCTAAGCCACTTCTCAGTCCAAAGACTCCTGAATCACCTGATAGGGAAGAGAAACCTCCCTTAGGAAATAAAAGCTTCTGACAAATAGCCCAAGTTTTATTTTTATCATTTCTGAAAAATCACCTTTCCATATTGTCCTCTAAATGTCCATGTCCTGGAACAGAAAAGAACAAATTTGGTTTCTGTCTTGACTAAACACTGTGGTTTCCCTTGAAGAATTCATTCGGATCAGGTATGACAGAGTGTACACAAATACCGACGTTCTGCTTCATTGTCTCACACCCTCTGAACCACCCTGAAACGGTAGAGTCAGAGTTGCCATATGCCAGCCTAGGAAAAAGCTTCCTTTTGCTATGCTCTGGGACTGAGCATGCATAAAATCATAATCATAGAAGGTAGAATTAAAGGGGGTCCTTAGAGATCATTCAATACAACTCTTTTTTTTTGTATTTTTTGGAGGGGGGAAGGCAGGGCAATTGGGGTTAAGTGACTTGCCCAAGGTCACACAGCTAGTAAGTGTGTCAAGTGTCTGAGGCTGGATTTGAACTCAGGTCCTCTTGACTCCTGGGACAGTGCTCTACTCGCTGCTCCACCTAGTTGCCCCCAATACAACTCTTTCATTTTACATATGGGGACACCGAGGTTCTGGGGTGAAGTGACTTGTCTAACATCACATAAGTATCAGGGAATAGAAACAACTTTCAAGCTCAAATTTTTTGATTTGAAATCTAGGGCATTTGCCAGAGCATCACAGAAACTTGAATAATAAAATGAAAGTTTTAGCACAGAGTTAAATTTGATCTCATCAGTGTTTTGGGGATTTGACAAGATGGGACTAAGGACTAGATATAGTCATGGAAGTACACAAATTGTTTCAAGGAAAGAGACATGAAGATGGTATAGTAATATTGCACTGGAATTCAAAGATATGTGTTCATTAAAAAATCTACATATCTGAGAGTAAAAGCATATAGGAAACCATTTTAGGCAAGTATAAAAAGAAAGATCCACAATAATGCTGTCATTGTGAAAATATCTTAATGAGTACCCACACAACTTCAAGAATCTGAAAATGGTCGAGCAGAAAAGCTCCACCTTACCTAAGGGGAACTTTCTGAGTACCCTATGAAGAGGAGAAAAATGCATACAGCAACCGGGAGCTGTGTTAAACATTAGGAATAAAAATATTTTTTAAAGTCTTTTTGAAAGCTAATTAAGTTCTAGTGACTGCTGTCAATCACTTATCATGCAAGGAATTACACTGGTAGGATTTTGTGGGCTATGTCCCTGCCGTGCTCCAGGGACCCGATATTCCAATTGAAGTAAAGAATGGAAGAGTAATTCTAGGGTATGCAGGACACATTCTTATACTACATTTTCTTCAATCATTTCCCATTTGATGGACATCCTCCTTCCAATTCTTCGATAACACTAAAAATTGCCGGGCACTTACCATTCATGTGAGCGTATAAGACTTTTGTCTCTTTGCCTCCTTAGCATCTAAATCTAGTAGTGGTGTCAACGAATCAAAGGATATATCATTTAATTCTATTTTTATTAAAATTAAAATTTGCTTCCCAAAGAATTTGGACTAATTCACAGATACACAAATGGCACTTTTGGCTTACTTGTCTTCTTATAACTCTTCCGCTATTTTTCAAATTAATATTTTTGTCTTTTTTGGTCAGCCTGGGAGACACGAGGTCAATCCACAGACTAATTTAAATTTATATTTCTAAGATTAGTTATTTGGAGCATTCTTTCTCATCACTGTTGATAGTTCGTATTTCTTTTTTTTGAAAACTTCTTTTTCAAATAATGAACGACTTATCAATTGGTGAATTAGACATTCTTGTATAATTATATTGATTCCCTTATATATCTGGAATATCAGAATTATTTCAAAAATACTTGTCACTAAATATTTCCCACTTAACTGCTTCTCTTTTAATTCTAGCTGCCTCGATTGTATCTTTGCAAACTCTTTTAAATTTTCTGTAATAAAAATTCTTGACTTCATATTTCATGACCACCTCTTTACGTTTTATGACCAACTGAGTTCAAGACCTCATTAACCTTCTTCCCTGGACTATTGTAATAGTCTCGAAATTGGTTTCCCTGCCTCATCTTTCTCTTCTCTGATCTATGGTCAAATAGTTGGCAAAGTGCTATTCCCAAAGCATAAGACTGACTATATGACTTATCTGTTCAATAAACTCCTGTGTCTCCCTCCTGCCTCCAGGACTAAATATAAGCTCTACTTCTTAGCTTTCAAATTCCTTAGCAACTGGCTCTGTCCTATCTTTCCATGCTTATTTTGCCTCCCACGGCCTCTCCTTTCATTCATTTTACCTTTCAGCCAAACTGGCTTTCTTCCTGCTATTCTTATACTTGCCACTCTGTCTCCTGCCTCAGTACCCTTGCATGGGTTGCCCCCTACACCTGAAATGTACTCCCTCCTCACTTCCACCTTTAGAACGTCTCAGTTTCTTTCTAAGTGCCACCTCAAGCAGGAGGTTTTTCCGGAAACACCCCACCAAGAAATAGATAGATATTGATATATAGATATAGATATATGATATATACACATACATATGCACATACTATATAGACACATATTTAAATAAACATACATGTACACAAACATATATACATATATGTATACATACTTTGACGTATATGCACACACATGTGTATATATGTAATATATGTATATCTTTATGTATGTGTATATATATTTTCCCATGCCTGACATCTCAACATCTTTCTCACTCCTTCTCACTCACCTCCTACAACCCTACCACGTCATATGTCCTGCCAATTCTACTCTTGTAAAACTTTCTAAATTCAGACCTTTCTTGACATCCCTCTTATTGTTGTCCTTGTCTAAGGCTCATTTATTCATCATGGCATTCTGGCACTCATTCATTCATCAAGTATGTGTTAAGAACGTACTATGTCCCAGGCATTATGTTAATCTCTGGGGATAGAAAAGTAAAAACAGAACAATCTCTGTCTTCAAAGAGCCTATATGCTCTATAATCAAGGACTTTAAATTAAATTAGAAGACATGGTGTCGGTACATGCATAGATCAGTCAACATAAACTTCACAGATAGTTTTATGAGAGACAGTACTGTCAGTGTGCTGGAGAGGGCATTTCAGGAAATATCGGGTGTCGAAAATAGTTGCACCTAAACTGAAGTTAGGGATTCCAAGATACGGAGGTGAGGAAATACATTTGAGGCATAGAAGATGGTCTGTCCTGAAGCTTCCAGAAAAGAAACACAATGCCATATGCAGGGAAGAGCAAGTAGGTCAGTTTGCTTTGAATGTAGACTAGGTAAATGAGAGCAAACATGGGTTCAAATTGTGCATACACAGCCTTGATTGTAGATTCTCAGACTCTCTGGATGGGAAGGGGCCTCAGAGGCCAATTAGTTAAACCTTTACATTTGCAGGAAATTTACTATTTTCTTTCATATTTTGAGTGTTTTAATACATATGACATTTTTCCTTATTTCTAACAAATTTCTCTCTCTCTCTCTCTCTCTCTCTCTCTCTCTCTCTCTGTCTCTGTCTCTCTCTTTCTCCCCTCTTTCTCTTTCTGTCTTCCATTCTGTGATAGTAGCAATATCTTAATACTCCATTGCCACTCAAATTAGACTAGTTTTTTTTCCACCTTAAAAGGTATTGAAACTGTCTTTGTAATTCGATAGGTTCAAGGGGCTAATGGTCCTGACTTCCTGGTTGCCCCAGTCATAAGCCACTAGCTCTGAGTCTTGAATTGTGCACCATTATGGGAAACTCAGAAGTGGCTGAGCTTTGCTCAGCTGAAACAAGTGCAGAGCTTTCATTATATATCCTTATTGAATATCCTTTCCTTGCTAAGAGGGCATCCTTTCTCTTGCTGAGTAAATCTCCTTTTGTTAATTGTTTAATGATTTCCAATTGTCTCATTTCATTCCAGTGTATCATCTAAAATACCAAGTGACTGGCCTGAGTCAGTCCTAGCCCCAAACACACCCAATTATTCCTCATTCTGCCTCTTGAGATTCATCTTCTTCCTCATATGAGCCCTCTAAATAGTTGGAGAATGCTATGATGTACTCTCTGGAGCTTCTTTTTTCCAAACTAAATGTGTCTCTTTTCTCCAGACTCAGTCCTTATATAGCCTGGTTTTAAGTCAACTCCTTATGCTGGTCATCCATTTTCTTGAAAACTTCTGGATTGCCTCCTGTGCCTCCTAAGGTGTGGTTTCCAGAAATGAGCACAAAATTCTAGATGTGGTCTGAAGAAGTCTGAATATAGTGGCATTGTCATCTCCCTCATCTCAGACACCATGTCTCTTTTAAAGAAGTCTGAGTCACATAGTTCTTGTGACTGCCATGTTACTCTGCCATTCTGCTGCTCAAATCCCTTCCATGGGCTTTCTGTTACCTATGGAATAAGATTTCACTTACCTAGCATGACCCTAAGCCATCACCACCCCCCCCAAAATACAACTAGTACCAACTTTCCTTTGTTGCCTTTTCTTGGGTTTTCTGAGCTTCATCTCCCACAAACATTGACTACCCAAATTGCCATCACTTTTCCATAATTGCAGCCTTTGTTTTCACAAGTCCCTATACTGAAAAAGTCTCCCTCTTTCCCTGTTTCTGAGAATTGAAATCACTTTTTAATAGCTGACTCTAATGCAACTACCTCCCTGAAGTCTTCTATGCCCTACTACAGCCAGAAATGATTTTTCCTTCACAAGATCATAGAGTTAAAGCTAGAAGGGGTCATAGATATCATCTCACTCAAACCTCTCCTTTTACAAATGAGGAAATAAAGTACAGAGCAAGGATTTGAACCTAGATCCTGTGACTTCAAATCCCCCCTCCCCACCAATTGTCGTGGCATTTGGTATCTCATGTGAATTTAACATGACTTCTTATAAGAAAATTGTAACTAGTTTTCTAGGTATACAGAAAGGAACAAAACATGTATTTATGGTGTGCCTACTTTGTTCTAGTCATATTAAGCACTTTACAAATATTTCATTTGATCCTTAAAATATCTTTGTGAGGTATATACAAATGGAGGTTATGTGACTTGTCCAGGGTCTCAATCTAGTAAATGTTTGAGACTGGATTTAAACTTAGGTATTTCAAATTCCAGGACCAATTCTCTATTCACTGAATCATATAGTTTTATAGCTCTAAAAGAAATTAGAGAATGGCAAATGTGTCCACCTTATTTTAGAGACAAAGTGATTGAAGTAAGAAAGGTTTAGTGACTTCCCCAAGATTACACAGCTAGCAAATACTGCTCTCAGCCTGCACATCCAGTGCTCTATCCGTGGATCATCAGGTCTTTATTCTTGTTAAGTTCTCTAGTAGAGCTTTATGGCATAGAAATTTAAAAAAACAACAACAACGTTGTTTATCCCTGTCTAACTCCTTGTGACCTCATTTGGGGTTTTCCTGGCAAGGATGCTGGAGTGATTTGCCATTTTCTTCTCCAGCTTATTTCACGGATGAGGAAACTGACGCAAGGAGGAGTAAGTGACTTGCCCAGGGTTACACAACTATTAAGTGTCTGAGACCAGATTCAAACTCAGGAAGATGAGTCTTCCTTACTTCAGGCCCAGCACTAACCATTGCACCACCTAGCTTCTTACTAGCTTTTTAACTGTTTACTTACTAGCTCACTAGCTGATTAATCCTTTGCAAATGACTTCTTTGGAGCCTCACTTTTGTCCTCTATAAAATGGAATAATAATAGCATTTCCCTAGAGAGCTGCTGTGAGCAACAAATGAGATTATCTTTGTAAAACACTTTGTAAACACTCCCTAAATGTCAGTAATCTCAGTATTGTTGTTGAGTGTGGAATCTCCTGCAGTTTCCAACACTGTGATTCACATGTGCTCAATAAACATTTTATAGGATGTTTTGATTTATTATTTTCATTCTATTTCTATTTTTAATAATTGAAGTATACTGCTATATATTCATCTGTAAATTTTCTTTAAGAAAGACTGCTACATTAAGTCATGTAGTATATGAAGAGAAGAACAAACACTTATGGGCAAAATGTGAAATATTTTTCTGCGAATTGTCTTGCTGGTAGTGAAATATATGTAAAGGGCATATACATCAGCAGCTCAGCTTACAAACATGTGTTATATGGTATATTCAATTTACTAGTCTTGTATATTGTATCTAAATGCAATTTCACTCAGGAAGAATTGAAGAGAGGGCAACCTTCAATAACTATCTATCTGGATAGTGCCCACTGCTGAATTATCAATGGCCTCAGTTTGCAAGGTGAGGCATTGTCCTGAGGTCTTTTGCATCTGTTCTGGCCTAGTTGAAAGTGAACACGAAGGGCTTGGCCTTTCATCTGCTCCTGAATGATCTGTTATTCCAACTCTGCTGGGGCTCTGAGAGCAGAGCATTCTCCATTCTTGGATCTTTCATCCAGGAAGCCTTTAATTCAGTCTGTATCATAATAAACTCAGGGAGCTCCTGCATTTGGCTCTCTGTGAAGGAGTAGCCTACCTAGGGAGAACATTGCCTCCCATTCATACACAAATTAAACCTTGGGGTTAGATCAGCAAGAAATTACTCTCTATGCAGTGAGTTTCTTCAGCAGAAAAATGAATATTAAAGAATGGGCAGGAGAGGTGGCCAATTGAAGTAACTTTATATTCCTTTAGAGTAATCAAAGCTCTTTGAGGTTGAAACTATTAATGGTTGCCTTTGCTCTTAGTTAAAATTGCATTATGAGCCTGTGGGAGTTACTATTGTGTCTTAAAAAAAATAGTCCAGTCACTAAAGATTGAGGAATACGGTTTCATGAGAGACTCATATTTTTGCAGACTATTTTGCATACAGTTACGGCAGGAATTTGAGTATAATTTCTTTTTGATTGAAGTTACACTTCCAAAAGGCACACGGCATGTGATATTTGACATAATTGGCAACACTCTGATTGGTGACACCATCATTGTGGTGTTCTGGCTAATTATTCAGATAATAATTCACTTATTCTGGTTAGCTCTTGCGCATTTCCTCCTATAAACATGCCACAGGTGCGATGGGACGTGTGTATGTGCTATTCAGTGTGCTGAGGTTCTTCCTCATGTTCTCCTGACATCCTCTGAATCAATCTTACTGACAATTAACAATGTCTGTCCTAGAAAGATAGGTAGACAGACAGATAGATAGAAAACATTTACAGGTGACCCATCAAATACTCTTTGGATCATCTTCCACTTTAATTCTTCATTGACAATGATATTCTATGTCTCACAAGGTTATATCATTGGATGAATATTCATGTTTTTATAGATAGATAGATAAAGATATCATAGAAATATATATCTATCCAACACAGAGAGTTGAGCTGACTCACTTTCTATTGTTCAATTCTGGTCCCAATTCATTGTTATATATTCAGTGCCTGTTTACGGTGGTAGATAATTTTAGTTCTATACAACTTTGTGTCATAACATGGACAATATCCACTCTAGTGGGCCAAATCCTTTGAGAGTCTATGGATCTCAATAATGAGGCTCTGTGGTGCTTCAGGACTTGAAGCAGCTAGGTAGTGCGGTACATAGAGTCCTAGGCCTGAAGTCGGAAAGACCTAAGTTGAAATCTGGATGGCTAACCAGAGTCTCTTCTGGTTGAGGCACATGAACACTCTTCCAATGAGTCAGCCCCAAAGCAGAAAGCTAACCTCAGAGAATATATACCTTCTTTAGGGCCAGAGGGCATCACAACCCTTGTGACCCAGGCTCATGTGACTCAAGTTGAAAGCAGGTCACATAGGCCTGTTAAGGAGTGGGGAAGATCTACAGATTGTATTAACATTACAGACATGTACTAGCTTTAGGACCCTGGGCAAGTCACTTTACCTGTTTGTCTCAGTTTCTTCTATTGTATAATGGGCATGATAAAAACACCTACCTCGTACAGTCGTTGCGAGAGTTAGCGTAGTACCATAGTACCTGGTACATAGTAGGCACTCTATACATGCTTATTCCCTTCTCTTTCCTGATACATTCAATGTCACTGAAAAGAGGAAAAATCTGAGGAGCTCATCATTTAAAAGGATTTCATTTTTAGTTTGTCCTCTAATATCCTTGTAAAAAATCTGGGTAGGTAGGAGAAGTATCCTTGCAAACTGGATTTTATATAAATTTGATCATACTATAACAAACTCACCCCATGCTTTGAAACGTTGCAGCAAAATAATTGCATGATGAGAAATTAGAAATAAGATGGAACATGAAATTGGTTTGTTGGGTGAAGACATGGTTACAGAACATAAAATAGACATGAGGTGATTGTCTTAGATTCTAATAAATTGAAAACTTCACGATGCCAATGACTGGTTTTTGTTTGTTTTTCATTTTGCTTGTGGATTTTGCCATCCCCTACCATGTATGTGAGTACCTGTGGTCTGAGAACTTCCTTCACTAATGTATACCACAACCATTTATTACCTAGCATGTAAGCATTTGGAAGTTGTTTGCAACTCAGAGAGGTTGTGGAACTTGTTCCTAATCACCAGCTCAAAGATGTCAGAGGAAGAATTTGAATCTACATCTTCCTGAATGTGAACCCAGTCATCTAGATGCAATGTCATATTGTCTTTTATTTCCACATGTTACACTAATGTTGATTTAAATCGAATTACCCACTTTACTCGGTATTACTAGCTAGCTCCAGAGAATGATGAACCTGTCTGTTAATCAAGGGGAGGGGGCCACCTCCAAGATCTACAAGTACTATGGAAAGGAGAACTGGCAGGAAGAGTAGGTTTGCTCCCAATAGTACATCAAGTGCTCTTATGTCACAGCATTGAAGGCCAAGAAGCTTCTATGAGAAAGAATGGGAGAAAGCTTTAATGGACAGGGGCATCAGCCCCCGTGTATGTGATTGTTTCCGTTCATAATACATGTCCTTAACACCAAATCCTGTTTTTCACATAATGTAATAACAACACGGCTGGTGCCCAGTGATTTATATTAGTATGCTTGGCGATAAATGCTGTTATTATGGAAATACTACTAGCAAGTCCCCACGTACAGTACACGTGGGTGGTACAGATTTATTAACATGCCCTTCCTGAGTTACTTTCTTGGAAACATTTTTTACCACCTATGAAATACTGTGCAATAATACCATTAATAAACATATCTAATTGCAGAATGCGATCGTGAAGCTCTGAATAGCTTCAGAAGTGAGATTATTGCATCTAGGGGCTTCCAACATCCCTGTGTGTCCCCCAGTTTTTATACAGCTGCATAGCAAGTAATAGGTCATGAAAGTGCACAAACAGGCAGTAAGTTAATGAAAAAAACCATCGGTCTTATTTTTTTGTGAAGAGCTGTCAGTAGATGTCAATGTGACTATTTTATACAACATTTTCCTGCCATATGGCCCTTGAGACTTGAGACCATTCACATTTGCTATCCAAGTTACAGAATCCCCATCCTCCCTACCCCAAGAATGCTTTTTAAAGGATCCTTTAAATAATTGATAGTTACAAATGAAAACCCTTGCCCAGAGTTTCCAAAGTGATCAAAGTTATTTTTAATTTGCCATTGGTCAGAGTTGAGTAAAAATGATGTCACACACTGTATCATCAATAACTGAGAATTGCAGGGCCTTCATCTCAAGCTAAAGCACTTTTAGCAAATCCCTATTTTAGTTGTACTTAGCTGTTAGGGTCATAGACTGCCCAGTGGGGCATAATTTTAATGAGATTTGGGGAAAATAAGTAGCATAGCATTTTGGGGTTTCTGTATTTTTCCTTTCTTTGGGTCATTTAAAAAATCTGTCAATATCAAAAAAAAATACTCCTCTGTGGTTTTAAGTAGGGGTATTTTATGCTTTATGGTAGATGTGCATTATATATTTTTAAAAGTAGCATTACCCTGCATCAGAGCCCAACTACTAATGCCTCATCAAGGCACTGAAGGGTGACCCTGGAACTGAGGTATGCTTTGCTCATGGACCAGTAGATTATACAGTTCCTTCCAACATGGAAAGTTTTTCAAATATGTGTCTGGAAAATGCTACCTTAAACAACATTAAAAATAGATCAAAGGAAGTGATAGGTCTGCAATATGCTTCTTTGCTTCCAACCACTTCTAGCTGCTGCGTTCAATGCTGGACATCACATTTCAGAGAGGACAAGTTAGGGAGCATCCTGAAGTGAACGGCCACGATGGTGAGAGGCCTGGCTTTTGAGGGAACTGGAAATGTTTAGCCTGGAGAAGAGAGGACAGGGAAGGATATGGCAGCCATCTTCAAGTACTGGAAGGGTTGTCACATGAAAGTGGGATTTGAGTTTTTCTGCCTGATTCCAGTGGCAGAATTAGAATTAATGGATGGAAGGTCCAGATAAGCATATTTACAGCTCTGAAGTAGAAAGATGAAAGGAAGAGAGCAAGCATTTGTTAAGTGCCTACTGTGTGTCAAGCACTGTGTTAAATGCTCTACAAATATTATCTCATTTGGCCTTTGCAACAAGTCTGTGAGGTAGGTACTGTTATCATATCCTTTTTACCTTTGAGGAAACTGAGGAAGAATTTGAAGTTGGAAGACCTCGGTTCAAATCTTGGCTATGCTAACTACTAACTGTATGCCTACAGGCAAATCATCTCCCTAGTCCTAAGTCCTCATTTTTAAATGGGAAGAAGTAGTAGGGGAATGGGTTTTTACATTTTTCTAAGGTGTCTGATAATTCTAAAATCCATGACTGGGGTTTGATTGCTTTTGTGCAAAGACAGATCTGCCATACAATCCAGTAAAATGAGACAAAAAATATTCATACAAACAATCCTTAGGCTTTTACAGCGTGAGTTTCTATTTCCAAAATGTTCTTTATTTGTATATATTAAAAACAATGCTCACATTTCTCTGTTACAATAGGCACTTTGGTAGTCACGTTCTCCCAACCTCATGAGTGTGTACATTCCTTTCACCTGTCCAGATGGTGGCCTCTCCAGACCTTTGTAAGCAGGACCTGATAAATTCATCAGAGGATCATGGCTTCAGGGATTTCTCCAGATGGTGGCTATGACTAGGCCAAAGAGCCTTCCTGCCAAGTCCTCAATCAAGAAAGAATACTTCTTTTCCCAAGGACTACCTTATATTCTCAAATTAATACTTTCTCTCCTCTTCCCACTCCCATCCCTGCTCCCTTTTGAGTGTCCTAGCAAAAGGATGGCTGCTGGATCCTTTCACTAAGGTGGGCTTATCTCTTTGACCATTTTCTCTCAGGAGCAGCTCTGAGACATCTAACATTTCTAGAACAGGGAGAATGTGGGGTGCAGAAAAGGGAACAGCAGTTAAGTCCAACTAGTAGGATCCTTAGCCAAGTGGTTTCTGGAAAGGACTAGAAAATCTAAGGATATTGTCTTATTGTCACAATATAGGTTGGCTAGAAGAAGGTACCCTGATCACAATCTAATGGGGAAGACAAAAACAAACAAATATGTACAAACAATTTATATACATGACAAATTGAAAATAATTGAGAGGGAAGGCACCAGAATGAAGAGGAGTTGGAAAAGGTTTCCTGTAGAAGATAGGATTATAGCTGCAATCTAAAGGAAGCCAGGGAAACCAATAGGTGGAGATGAGGAGGGAGATCATTCCAAGCCTGGAGAACAGCCAGAGAAAATGACGAGCACTGACAGATGAAATGTTTGTTCATGCAACATTAAGCAAAGGGGCCTGTGTCACTGGATCAAAGAGTATGTGACATGGGGAGTGACGTAGTTAGACCTACATTTTAGGAAATTCAGCTTGGTGGATGAATGAAGGATGGATTGGAATGGAAATATACTTGAGGCAGACAGATTAACCAGCAGGCTATTGCAACAGTTCAGTTTAAGTGATGAGGGCCTGCACCAGGTGGTGGTATCAGAGGAGAGAAAAAGATGTGTTCAAGAAATATTGCAATGGTGGAATCAAACACATCTTGACAACAGATTGGATATGGGGGGAAAGGGTTAAAAAATAATGAAGAGTTGAGGATGATGTTTAGGTTGCAAGCCTGAGGGATTAGGGGCATAGTGATGCCCTCTATACTACTAGGGGATAGGATTAAGGGGAAAAGATGATGAATTTGAGATGTCTACTGGACATCCAACTTGATGTCTAAAAAGTATTTGTAAATATGAGATTGTAGGTCAGCAGAGAGTTTAGGGCAGGATATAAAGATTTTGAGAATCATTAGCATAGAGATGGTAATTAAATCCATGGTAGCTGATGAGATTACCAAGTGAAGTAATATGGAAGGAGAAGAGAAGACGGCCCAGGACCTAACCTTAGGGGAGAGCTATGGTTAAGGGGGTAAAATCTGAATGAGGCTCCAACAAAGGATACTAAGAAGGAACTTTCAGTTAGGCAAGAGAAGAACCTATAGTAATCATTTCCCCAACCACCTGAAAGGTCAAGGTCACAATCAGTGCTGATTAGAAGAAAGTGACAGCACTGCAGCCAGGCCCCATAATAATCCTTTGTATCACCAAACCATGGTAGTGAAACAGGAAGTGGGAGGGGGTAGTTTTTGGCACAGAAACCCCATACTTTGGTGAAATATGGGAAACTACTAATGACTAGCTAATGAGCAGTGGAGAGGACTTGATGGAGCCCATCACTGGCCTTGAAGGAAAGGCCTTATGAGATAATGGATGGAGAGCTCTCCAGGAAGACCTGGGTTCAAATTCTGCCTCTGGCACATAACCTACAAGTTATGTGAGTCTATACAAAAGATTGAATCTATTGGAACCAGTTTTTTTCAGCTGCAAAATGAGAATTATTATAGCCCCTGAACTGTGAGGGTCAATTAAGCAGTCAGTAGGTATTCATTAAGCATTGATTATATGTCAGGCGCTATGCTAGGTTTAGAGAATACAAGTAAAAAAATGAAACAATTCATACTCTTATTGAGCTTACATTCTAATAGGGGACACAATACATACATATAAAATATATACAGCATAAATATCACATTAATAAATACATAAATATGTACACATACAAAAGTAATTTTGGAGGGCATTAGCAGTTAGGGGAAACCAGCAAAGGCTTCATACTGTAGATGATGCCTCAGATAAAACTTAAAGGAAGAAAAGGACTCCAAGAAGTAGAAAGGAGGGATTGCATTCCAAGCATGGGAGATACCTTGAATGAAATCATGTTATAAAGTACTTTCCAAACACTAAAGGACTATACACAAGCATGCATGCATACATGTATATCCTTTGAATGAGTGTCAGAAGGACAATGTTCTTTTGTCTAGAGCCATTGACAGATCAAAGCTATCTCCCATTTCTCCTTAGAGAAATATAATTGGGGGCTATCCCTGAACCACTGGAAAGATTAAGTTTGCTCTTTTGCCTTCTAAAAAACACAAGGTTGTTCCAGGCCCCTACCTCAAAACCCCCAGGGGAGACCCTTCTAAAGAAAACATTACTGCTCATTGAGTCCTCCTTTCCACTAACACGTTGAAATATCTGTCCTTCCTCTCTCAAAAAAAGACCTGTGACTACCCTTAGGGAGAGTGCCAGTGGAGAATAGTCAGGTAGTGGTAGAAAAACTGATACATAGACCCTAAAAGGAACAGCTTTGGACTCTTAACCTAAGCTATAACTCCTGACTCTAGAGGAGGACGAACTACAAATCATTTCCTGAAATGTTTCCTACACCTTACCTTCACATTCAAGTAATATCAGTGTGTCAGCTGTGTATGGGGTGGATTAGACAAAAGAGAACCTGAATTCAGTAAGACCCAATTGACACATTATTTTTTACTTCATTTTTTGTTTCAATCTGCAAAAATCTTGTCTTGTATTCTTTTCCCCTACCCATCTGCCAATAGAGAATAAAAGAGAAAAAAAATACAGACGTGTTTTATCAAAACAATTCTCCACATTAGCCATATCAAAAAAAGGAAAAAAAAGTCTCATTCTGTATTTTCAGTCCTTCGCCCCTCTCTATCAGGAGGTGGGTGACGGATTTCATCATCAGCTCTCTGGAATTATGGTTGGTCATTTCGCTGAGAAGAGTTCCTCATTCTTTCAAAAGATAATGTTGTCTTCGTATAAAGTGTTCCCCTGGTGCTGTTCACTTTGGCATCAGTTTATACAAGTTTTTCCAGATTTCTCTGAAGCCACTCCTTTCATCATTTCTTGCAGCTTGATACCATTCCATCACATTTGTTTAACATAACTTGTTCAGCCATTCTCCAATTTATGGGTATTCCCTCAAATTCTCATTCTTTGCCATCTCAAAAAGAGCCATAATTATTTTTGCACATTTTAGCATTTGTTTTGCTTAATACTCCCTTACACTATCTTCCCATTCTCTCATTTCCTTCTTGAGTGAGATGTACTTTGGTAACCAACCATGTGTGCCTGTGTACATATCCTTCCCTTCTTTGACAAGTTAAGAAGAGAGTAAGATTCAAGTGTGAGTTACCCACTCTGCTATCCCAGCCTCCTTGTTTGTATAGATGTCTCCTTGTGCACCTTGATCATGTGAGAAAATTTTCCCTAATCTTCATTCTCTTCCCTTCACCCCTGCTGTATTTCTCTTTTATATTACCATTCTTTCTTAAGAACATGAAGATATAACCCAGAGACTCAGAGGCCTTCTTTCTAATTCGACTCCCTCTGTGACCCCTGTATGGAGAGATGATACTAGCCTAAGTGGCCAGGGGATTATTTTGATGTGTGCCAAGTACATGTTGGGACAACCGATAATGATGAAGCATGAGGGGCAATCTCCTCAGTATGCATTGTTAATACACATGATAAAGAGATTCTAGGTGAAGATATAGAAAGAGAAATCAGCACTAAAGTACTCTTCAGGAAAGGATCATTGAGACCAAATAGTGCTTCTTCTGCTCACCCACACCCCAATGCAGAGGCTTGGAGAAGGGGGACAGCAAAACTGAGTGAGCTCTTCCAAAGAGAGATAAGAGCCTAGCAACAGAGGTCAAAGTAGGCTGAGGTGAAAACTGTTAACAGAGGAATAGGGCTGTTTTTACTTCAGCATTGGACTAGATGGGCATAGTACCGCGGAATATAACAAATAGACAAATATGGAATTAGTTTGTCACAAAATGAGTTTTAGTGACATGGCTCAGGGGTAGGAAGGTAGAGCCACATCCAGGGGCTGTTCCAGATCCTGAATAACCTAATTCACATCCCACTCACCTTTCCTGAATTCTTTCCACCTGAACTCATAGGACCCCATGAAGCATTGAGAATGTGGTTCAAAGGTCAAGAATGCCCTGCTGTATTGGAAATGGATTTCAAGTCACGATTATATTCTAGTTATTCTGTGAAAAGTACTTGCAATGCAGACCACTAAATCTGATGAAGGGGATAGTGACAAAGTAAGAAAAATCACTTGTCTTTGATTTACCTCCGCATGAGCCATGGAAGGCAACAGGGGTTAAGTGATTTGCCCAGAGTGACACAGCTAGTAAGTCTGAATGCAGATTTGAACTCAGGTTCTTCTAACTCCAGAGCGATCACAGGGCTTTTTTCCACTAGTGACCCCTTCACTGATTCTTAAACTTATACATGCTGCACTGCACCACCCCATTTTAAATTCTTTATCCAGTGTCTTCAGGAAACTTCTTCATCAGCACATAAATATATATCTATATCTATATCTATATCTATATCTATATATATGTGTGTGTGTGTGTGTGTGTGTGTACATACACACTTATATATGTATAGATGTGTGCATATATACGCACTTATATATATAATCCAAAGTCTGAGACTGAATCTGGGTGTGTTTTCGCTGCCTGGCCATATTCCCAGCCAACTAACTTGACCCTTGAGTTTTTCAAGGGTCTTGCTTCAAGGGACTGCTTGTAGAGTTTAGAGAACTATGTTCCAAGCTTGGGTGGATGCGCTGCCACACGAGCACTCCTCATTGCCCAAGAACCCCCAACCCGGACTGGACTTAGATCTTCAGCAGGCTCTTCACTCCTGCTCTGATCTGCCACTTAATTCCTTCCCCCAGGTGGGCCTGGGGCCGGAAGCAACTGCAGTTGTACTTCTGTAGCTGCCCCACCTCTGCTGCCCCCAGGGAGGTGGCTACTCCTGCAGCTTTTCCAACTAACCTTCTCTGTTGTCTTTGGTGTTTGTGGGTTGAGAAGTCTGGTAACTGCTGCAGCTCACTGATTCAGGGTGCTAGGGCATGATCTGCCCGGCTCCTGGTCTTGTTGGTCCGTGCCGCTCACACTGGGCTTGGTTGGGCTCGGCTGGGCTCGGCTCCCCTCTGCTCCCAGCTCCGTGCAGGATAGACCTCACCCAGAGACCATCCAGGCTGTCCTGGGCTGGAGCCCTGCTTCCCTCTGATGTTTTGTGGGTTCTGCAGTTCTAGAATTGGTTCAGAGCCATTTTTATAGGTTTTTGGAGGGACTCGGTGGGGAGCTCACGCTAGTCCCTGCTTTCCAGCCGCCATCTTGGCTCCCCCTTCCACTTTCTAAATGGCTTCTGGATATCAAGCATAAAATAGAAATTCAGTTTCCAGTGAAGAGTAGGAATGGAACGTCACAATCTAGAATCGGGGCATTCTTAATGTCCCAAAGGGACAATGTGTAGAACCCCTAAATTCTTAGGTGTTCAAGGTTGGACTGGATGTAATTCAAAAGGCAATTTTCCCCAGTTTGGCAATAATATCATAGGGCTGGCCTGAGACCTTAGATTCACAGAAAAATAAACAGTTTGTTTTCGTTCAGGGAGGTGAGTTGTGGGGCTGTTTTTTGTTCTTGTTTTTAGTAAAATCCTGTAAGGCTAGCGGCTAAAGATTGTCATTTATAAGCTTGTTATTTTTGGCTCCAGAGGGGAGGACTAGTAGTAAACAGACATTTCAGAGGCAAATTCAAGCCTTAACTAAGCAAAGAACCTAACATATGTCTGATGAAATTCATCTAATTTTGTAGCTTTCTTCCTGAAAAAATAAAAGAGGGAGGTATGCTTCCCTGTCAGTCTGTAGAAATAAGGGTTGGTCACTGCATTGATTTAGAGTCCTGATGTTTTAAAATGTTGATAATGAGAAAGTAGTAGATTCTACCACTTAGAAGTATCCAAAAAAGGAATGGCATGCTTTGGGAAGTAGTCACTCATGCAGCTCACAGGAGGCCTTTGCTGTTGTTGTGTTTTGTCCTTCATTCTCAAACAGGACCATGGCATCAGGCAAGTGATGACACGACTTTCAGTTGAATGATTGAGTGAGGGAGTGCTGTGCAAGGTCACCAGCCTCACTTTCTGCTCCAGAGCCATCTGGGTCCAGTGGCCTGATATTCACCAGGATGACTGGAGATGGCCCAGGATACAATGAGAGACCCTGACCCTTTCAGGCTAAGGTCTTTTCAGGTGCTTGCTGTGAGTGAGGTAATGCCCATTTAGTGAATAGGCCTCTTTAAGAAGTTAATCAAGGGATGGCCCCTTTAATCAAAACTCAAAAAAAACCAAACAGACTGGGAAGGGAAGACCCTCTGGGTTCCTAGCCTTTAGGCAAAGGCTGGATAACAACCTATTAGATACATATTTGAAAGGATTTTTTTGTAGCTATAGGCCTACACTAGCTGACCACTGAGGTCTTTCTTAGCTCTGCAGTTCTGTGACTCATTTTGCTCAAAGCTTCCTATGTCTCTCTTGATTAAAGAGAAAAATGAAACATTCTCCTCTATCCTTCTTTATCTGCAAAGCTGCAAAAGGCACAAATATTGGTACTCATTGATGGGGGAAGATTGCAGATTAGATACTGCTTTCCACCCAATTTCTCTCTTGCATTGAATAAAAAATATTCATTGAATACCTACTGTGTTTTAAAGTCTTGACTAGTTGGTACAGGGAAGAATTTTTTTTTACCATTCTATGATGTTGCTTCAAAGATTACCTACTCAGGATTTTAGACTTTTCATTGAGAGTCTTGAGTTGAGACAATTTTAAGAGAATAAAGTCATTGCTTTGCGAAATGAAGTGGATCCTGGACAGTCTCTTGCTTTCATTCAACCAGAACTATATTTGAAGCAATCCCAGACCTGATTATCTTTGAGAATGTTTTCCTGCTCAGATGTAATCACTGAATAATCTAGCTAGTAAGATATTGCTTATGTCACTTTTCTAGGGTATAGATAACTACAGAAAGCAACATCGTGTAATGAAAAAATGGTTAAAATAGTCTGTCTTCGGCAATCAAGAAATAATATATTTTATTTTTATTTGTGAACAGATTATGAATTTTTAATTCTTTAAATTTGTGCAAATGGCAAATATATCCTGAGATCATTTGATTCCTTCCTTCCTTCCTTCCTTTCTTCCTTCCTTCCATCTTCCTTTCCTTTCCTTTCCTTTCCTTTCCTTTCCTTTCCTTTCCTTTCCTTTCCTTTCCTTTCCTTTCCTTTCCTTTCCTTTCCTTTCCTTCCCTTCCCTTCCCTTCCCTTCCCTTCCCTTCCCTTCCCTTTCCCTTCCCTTCCCTTCCCTTCCCTTCCCTTCCCTTCCCTTCCCTTCCCTTCCCTTCCCTTCCCTTCCCTTCCCTTCCCTTCCCTTCCCTTCCCTTCCCTTCCCTTCCCTTCCCTTCCCTTCCCTTCCCTTCCCTTCCCTTCCCTTCCCTTCCCTTCCCTTCCCTTCCCTTCCCTTCCCTTCCCTTCCCTTCCCTTCCTTTCCCTTCCCTTTCCTTTCCTTTCCTTTCCTTTCCTCTCCTTTCCTGTTCCAGGAAGCTGTAGCATGCACAGTAGCTACACTCTGGTAAAACTGTCTCAGCATATAGGTTGAACCAGGTTGAGGGTAACTGACAGGCCTAAAACCCTTCAGTGAGTTAGGGGGATGTCTACCTCAAACATGTGAAGACTTCGCCAAGTGGAATGAGCTGATGAGAACAATTTGTTCTAATGGCCTTGAAGACAACCGAAGCAGGTGCTCGTGGAGTGCTTAGACCTTGGTCTGGCATTGAACATGTCAACGTTATGCATTGCATCCCAGGCCATCACCAGTCTTTGAGATTTTAAGGATAGGGGAGAGCCTGTGCAAAGGCATAGAAGTAGGAAACAATGTTATGCACAGGGAACAAAAAACTAGGCTTTTTTGGCTCAAATGTATGAAACGGAATAATATGAAGTCAGTTTGCAAAAGTATCCAAGAATGACATTGTGAATGGATTTCATAAGAATTTATATTTTATCCCAGAGGAGTCATTGAAATATTTGGAGTAGGGGACCAACGTGACCATCCAACTATATCTTAACCTTATTTTTTCCTAGTGAAGTAACTCGTGTTTTGTTTTTTGTTTCCATTTTTTTTGTCTCTGACCCATTCATAGGTCTTTAATCCTTTGGGGATCTATGATTTCATTTATGTAAGTCAAGACAGATTGCAACCCATTCAAGCCTTAATATCCTGTCTAATTTCTTGCCCACATCCTGCCATAAATCTTTAATAGGAGCTCTCCAATATGATGGAGGCTATCCTCTAGATTGTATAATATTCTCTGATTACTCAATACAACATTCAGACTTACCATATCTCATTCATCACTCTGACTATAAGACTAGGCCAATTTTTTCTGATCACAAATTTCCTGGAGGCTGTCTTTTATGTTAGTTCAAATGTTCCTAATGACGATCAGATAATTATGGTTTTCTTTTTAAGGCTTTATTTCCTTTTTTAAAGCTGTATTTTGTTGGACATGTGGGTTCTGATTGCTATTGTGCTTTGTATTTCTACATATATGATCTTAAATGACATTTTCTCTTTTGAAGAAAGGGTCAATGATATGAGCAGGGCTCCCACTTCAGAAAGTGACAGTAGTAAATTGACAGGTTAGTGAATCTTGCAGAGAAGGCTTTGTTGGAATCTCATTTCTGCTACTTATTGTGTGATCACAGTGAAATGGACACTGTATTTGGAATTTGTAAACCTGGATTCAAATCTTATTTGTACTACTGAGTGACCATCTGTGCAACCATGCATGGAAAATCAATTTGTTGCCCTTGGTTTTAGTTTGCTCATCTGTAAAATGAAATATTAGACTATAAGTTCTATAAGGGCCCTTCCTCAAACCTAGGGTATTATGATGGAATATAGCAATGCTCCAAGTGCGAAAGCCTGTGTCCCTACTCCATATTGACATGACTCTTTCCCCACCACCCCAGATTGTACTACATATATATATATATATAATATATATGTATATTCCTTTTATTACTTTACTTTCCAGACAACTAACCATGCAGTGATGCTTTATCCCTTATGTGGTAGATTTCTCAGTTGAGAGATTTCTTTGGACAATCTCAATACTCATTAACTAGGTAATGGGTCCACTTATCTAGAGCTTGCTTTATCGTGATGCTTTGATTTGATATTCAGATATTGTCATATGAATACAAACTGCTTCACTGTATCTTATCCCTCATTCTGGGTCAGGGGATATAACTTCATCAGAAAAACAAATTCTCCTATTATAAAACTGTAACTCAATAAGTAGGGATTTTTTTTTCAAATCTGTAGCTCATTGATAGCCAAAGAACCAGACAGGTGTTGGTACAGAAAACTTGCTTTTCTCGCTCCTCCATTTTCATGTTCTATGACCATGCTAAGAGTGGCTGAAAGAGCTAGGTCCCTCTAAGGCAGCCCAAACAGGGGAAACAGATATGGGGACTGACTGAGTTGGAGGGTACTTACGTTATTAGAAACGTTGTAAACTCTTTGGCACATCTGTGGGGACAACCTAGAACAGATGCCTCCTACAAAGTCTCAAAAACTCTATTAAAAATTAATTAAGGAACTTTTATTACACACTACTTTTTAAAAGCTGGGATTTTATTAGCACTGATCTGACTCCAATTACTCAGCTCCTTGACAGCCTAATTCTGATGATTCTGAGCTCCCAAGGATCACAACCCAGAAGTCACAATTTGCAATCATATCCAACTAATTATTTGCAGTGGTTAGGAAAGGGTTGTTCTTCTGAGTATATTAGAGGACCTTCTTGGGAAAAGCGGGAATTTAGTAACCTAAAGCTTTATATCCCTAAGCTAAGAAACACTGAAAAGGGCATTGAAAATTGTAACTGAAGCTTTCAAAAAAGAGAGAGAGTGGGGAGATGGCAACGATTTTCATTTTCTATTTTTGTGTCTGAAACTTGCATGTAGTTTAAAGAAAACATATTTGCATGAATAGCACCACCAGAAAGCTACTGATATTCATATCTGAATCAGATATGTGTTCTACATCTAATATTTACATTGCAATTCCATTATTATTGTGGAGGTTTACATACATTCATTTTAAAGGTCATTGCATATGTGGAAGCTAGAGTTTTTTTACAGACTCTATTCTGTGTTATTGAACTCACTCCAGCAAAGAGAGAAGAGAAACAGGGCAACACTGGTGAGAATGGAAAGGATTTTCACTGCAAATATTCTCTGTGACCCCAGATTGAACCTGGTTCCAGAATTTGGCATAATGGCTAATTTTGTTTATGTGATCACTTTGTCTTCTCTGGTAGTGAGATGGGCAGGGGGGAAGAATATCAAATAATTCATGCTTATTTGTTAAGTCATTTGTGGAACAAAATTTCGTTTCAGTGAATCAGTGAAAATTGGCCAGTGCAAAATCTCTTGTCCACAAGGATTTTGCAATCCAGTTAAGGAGGTGAGATATAACAAATGAACAAAAAGTTAAATATTAAAGGAACTAAATAATATTTTCACAAGATAAGAGGTAGCCCACAACAACGTATAATTCAATTCTATCCATGTCACTACCTTTCTTGAAGGTCTAGTGGCTCACTGTTATTTTTAGGATAAAAGACAATCGCCTTTGTTTGGCATTTTAAGTTCTTAATAATCTTGTTCCACACTATCTTTCTAGGTTTATTTCCCAGAACTCCCTTCCATATATTCCACATTCCAGACAAAATGATCTATTTTCTATTTCCTGTATGTGATGCTCAATCTCTAGGCCTATGCAATGCTCGCTCCCCTCACATTCAGTTTTTGATGTCTATCTCCCTTCAAGGGTCGTTTGAAGTAACATTTCCATGAGTCCTTTTCTGTTAAACCCAGGTGACAGTGCTCTCTCTTTCCCTTGCTAAATTCCTTCTTGTTTTGTTTGGATATATTTTACATGTATCTGTGAGAATATTATACCCCCTCAACAGAACATAAGCCTGTTGAGGACAGGAACTATTTCTTCTTTGAATCCTCAGGACATTACATAGCATTTAGCACTTAATAGATACTTACTAAATCCTTGTTGAATTTGAATGATGAGTTGCATAGTTCACAATTATAGTTCGAGTTTGGAAAAAGGAAAGATGAAAGAGGCAGGGAGGGAGATCAGGATCTTGAAACTAGGGTAGAGTCAAGTAGGCAGAGACAAAGTTGGGAGGGATAATATGACTATTGTAGCTTGAGATGAAAGTTCAGGAAGGAAAGTAGTTCCAGAAAACAATAGTTAGGTGGGTTGTGTTGTAGCCAAGTTGTGAAGGAAGTTGAATTCCAAGTAAAGAATGTTTGATTTTATGTTATAGGCAATAGGGAGCAGCCCTGAATGTTTTTGAGGAGGCAAGAGATATAATTAAAACAATGTTTCAAGAGGTTATCTTGCAAGGAAAAATACAATCCAGGTGGGAGTGATAGCATATGACTATAATCCATGAGTGTGTTCTTAGATGTTTAATAACTGGCTTCCTGAAAAAGTAAAATGTACACATGACACACTTTTAAGTAGTGTTTAGGCTGCACTATTAACATTTTCTTCATCGCTTTCTAAAGCCTAGGCAATCAGCAAAACTATGCATCAAGCCTGTTTGGAGAGTTTGTTGATTTCTGAGATGTAAATCTTCACATTGAAAATTTAACAACTGGCTCCCATAAGCTGATCTGAGCTGGTTCTAACACACCCCTGTCACGTAAGCATTTCTACTACGGAATCTGAAGCTGGTGG
This sequence comes from Trichosurus vulpecula, assembly GCF_011100635.1. Lineage (NCBI taxonomy): Eukaryota > Metazoa > Chordata > Mammalia > Diprotodontia > Phalangeridae > Trichosurus > Trichosurus vulpecula. Next base: position 4,509,675 of record NW_023494378.1, read on the forward strand.
AATTGCTTGAATTTGGGAGTTCTGAAGTGTGGTAGGTAAAGGCTGATCAAGCATCCACACTGAGGCTGATACCAGTATGGTGAGGCCTCAGGAATGGGGGTGGGGGGTGAGGAGTGACCATCCTACCTAAAGAAAGATAAACTTGCCCATGTTGGAAAATGAAATTAGCCAAACTCCTATTCAAATCAGTATTTGGAGTTGAGTCTATGAGTGGCTGCTGCACTTTCATTCTGGATGACTGAGGATGACTCAGTCTGGACAGAAAAGACTGTGACTGGAAGCAGGAAGATTAGGTTAGCATAGTAAATTATGGTGATGGAAGAGAAGGGGAAGATATGAGAGAAATTTCAAAGGAAGCCTATAGAGCCAAGGGACAGAGAAGAGTAGAAGGTGACTTCAAAGTATCCAATTTAGATAACTAGAAGAATTGTATATATCCCAAATCTCACATTCCCATTTTGGGATGAAACTGTACTACATGGATGATCTGGTAGAGATGGAGAGGTGACTCTTTTGCTTGCCAAGGGCCATACTTTCCTAGCTGTACCTTGGATTTTATCTGCTAATATGATCTTATTCATCTGTCTTTGCCTCTATGTGTCTTACCTTCAAACTCTACATATCCACTGATACCTTTTTCACTGTAAACAAACATGTTTGGGATGACCTGAACCCTGACAAATCCGTCCCTCCCTGTCCTATACTCTCATACTATCATCTTTCTTATGTCTCTGCCAAACTCTTCTACAGAAATACCTATATTCCCAGTCTCTCCTTTCTCAACACTTTCAATCTCATCTTGTAATTTCTCATCACTCTCTCTTCACAATCTCTTATACTCTCCTAGGTTTGAGTCTATCACTGGGTTGAAAGTGCTCTCTATAATCATTTAATCAGCAAAAATTAATGAATAAAAATACATTAAATTTCTCCTGCACAGTAGCACAGATGATTTGTTTTCTTTTTGATGTCTGTAAAGTTTTCTAGTCCCCACTCTTTTTTTGCATATGTCCTATCACATCATTTTTATCCTTTATATCCCTGGGACCTAGCATAGTCCCTTGCATGTAATTTACTCCAAATATTTGTTTCATTGGATTGAATTGACAGTAATTCAGACATTCTATCTGAGATTCACTATTAAATTCCCACATTTATTTAGACGGTGGCTAGGTCGTAGAGTGAATAGAATGCTGGCCTTAAAGTCAGGAAGACTTGAAAAAAGCCAGCCGCATACACTTATCAGTTGTGTAGTTCTAGACAGCCACAAACTGTTGGCCTCAGTTTCCTCAGCTTGTAAAGTGGGGATAATAAGAGAATCTGTCTGACAAGATCATTGTGAGGATTAAATGAGATATTCCTTTCCTCACTCCCCACCTCAATATTTTTGTTGGCATTCAAAGTACCATGGTTGATATTTTGTTGACATTAAAAAATGCAAGGAAAAGGAATATAGAGTTAGTCACATCAACCTTGTAACTGTAATCTATTTTCCTGTTCTATATTTCTAAAATCATAATCCACCTTGGGGGCAAGAGAAAAGAACAGATGATCTTTTAAGACCTATTCCAAACTTAAGATCCTAAAATTTAATAACATGCTGGATAAAAAAAGTTTAAGAAGCAAAAATATAAAAAGAATATGAATAGCATCATTTTAAAAGGAGATCTAAATTGAATATGGAATTGGATAATATATGGAAAAGATTGTATTATCTGAATATTTTTCATCCAATATTTTTAGGACAAGTTGAATTCTAAAAGAATAATTTCCATTCAGCAAGCTCCTCCCACCACAGGCTCGTGTGACTCAGGCTTCCATGTGATTCAGGCAGGTCACATGGGCTTATTAATGGATGAGAAAGATCTTCCCATTTCCATTACCATTACAGAGGCCAAGTTCAGAAGCAAGTAGCAGTGGTGTGGCTTGGACCCCAGCAACAGAGCAGGGTTCAAATTCCCAGTATCTAGCCTTGTCTGAAGCCTTTAGATGAACAACCAAGACAAGCACACTTACCAGTGAGAAACTTATAGGTCTGTCACTTTGAAGCAGCAGAATTTCCCAGATGGTTGCTCCTGCCCAAGTCCAGTAGTACTCTGCTGTTTGTCAGACCCGAATGCAGATTAGGGAAGTGCAGAATTCAGACAAGTGGGGAGCAGTGATAAGACTTTGCCATGGATCAGACCACTTGGGAGATGGGGAATTATAGTTTATAGGTATCTGTAAGAGCCTGGAAGAGCACAACACTCAGTACTCCCAGAAAGTAACAAGAGGACCAGGCTACACATTTCATTCAGAAGTACACAGGATCTTGCCCTAGCATAAAGTCTGAAGTAAGAAAATAGACTGGAATGATCAAATTTAAAAAATAAAAACAGAATCCCACCACAACAAGCTATTATGGTGATAGGGATGCTTAAAGCATAAACCCAGAGGAAGAGAATAACCCTCAAACTTCTATAAGCAAAATCTCAAAGAAAAACATAGCATAGACCCAGATACAATTAGTTCCTGGAAGACATAAAGGAAGATTTTTAAAGGAGTTAAATGTGTTTATGAGTTAAATGAGAAAGGTAGAGGAAAAAATAGAAAAGAAATCATACCTGTGAGACAAGAAAATGAAAGAATTGGAGAGGGGATTAACAGCTCGACATGAGGTACAAAACCTTGCCGAAGCAGCAAACTGCCTGAAAATTATAACGTACCAAATAGAATATTGGGCAAATACAATAATGACTCTATGAGATGAGACATATTGAGACAGTCAGAAGAAAGGGAAAAATAGAAGAAAATTTAAATTATCTCATACCCAAAACATCTGACCTATAAAAGATATTACAGAGAAAAAATAAAAAATATTGTACTATTTGAAAGCTATGACCAAAAGAACTTACACATCATATTTCAAGAAAACTATCTAGATCTCTTTCAAGAAATGAAAACTACCTAGATCTCTTAAAACCATAATGCAAAGTTGAAATACGAAGAATCCACCAGTCACTTTCTAAAAGAAATTCCAAAACAATAACTTGTATAAACACCATGGTCAAAATCCAAAGGTTCTAGGTAAAGACAAATTACTGCAATCAGCCAGAAAGAAAGAATCCAAGTACTAAGGCACCGCATTCAATATCACATACCATTTTTCAAGCAGCATTGTAAAGGGGCAGAGGGCTTGGAATACAATATTCAAGAAGGAATGTAATATTCAAGATATAGGCTTGCAGTTGAGATTAATTTACCTAGTAAAACTGAGTATAATCCTATAGGGGGGAAGTAGACCTTTAATCTAAAAAAGCAAGCAGACATAATGAATGTTTTTTATAAAAAAAAAATTGTATTGATTATTTTTTGCTGTTCAGTTTTTTCAGTTATGTCCAAATCTCTGTGACCCCATTTGGGGTTTTCTTGGCAAAAACATGCTAGAGTGGTTTGCCCTTTCCTTCTCCAGCTCATTTCACAGATGAGGAAAGTGAGGCAAACAGGGTTAAGTGACTTGCCCAGGGACATACAGCTAGCAAGTACCCGAGGCCAGATTCAAAGTCTTCCTGACTCTGGGCCAGGAGTTCTATCCGCTATGCCATCTAGCTGCCCTTATTTGACTGTACATATTTGTAATAAAGCTATTGCCTTATTTCATTCTCCATTGGGGGAGGACAGAGATAGGAAGGAGAGAATGCTGATTTTTTTTTGTGCTTATGAAAAACAAATTAATTAAAAATATTTATCAATGCTTTTTTAAATACCATAGTCATGCCCTGGTGTACTTCCTTACCTTTAATAAAATACTCCGTTATAATAAAGAGAACAATTTAGTCTGAGTTAAATGACAAAATGGCCACATATGATAGCATATCACATATTCTACTTCTATATTTCCCCATTTTAACTGAGAAGAGGGAAATTAACTTTGTCCTCTATTCTCTAGGACAAGTATTATTCACTGCACATAATCTAAGTGTGAATGTTGTTTTTGTGCACATTATTGTAAATGTGTATAATATTCACTTGGATTTATTTCCTTAGGTCTGAATCAGTTCAGATGAATCTTCCCATGTTTCTTAGAATTCTTCAAATTCATTGTGAACTCAATCTCAAAATATTGTGTCAAGGAAAGTTAATACTTTTAAAAAAATAATAAAGAAGTTAAAACAGTAATTAGAAATATCTGGTGTATAAGATAATATAGTTAATCTAAGGTTCTGAAGAAAGAAGAAATGAAAAGATTGATAGCTTTCAATGGAAATGTCTTCTCTGCAGGATGGCCATTTTTATTCAGTTTTGGGTAAGTGTCTTCAGCTATCTTTTGATAGCCAAATATGAATTATTGGGAATGAATTCAATCACATGTGATCAGCCTTTGTTTTAATGTTTAATTATAATATACTCTCAACAAATTTAATCCAATTCTCTCATTAAATCCTTGTAGTGAAAATGTGAATGCCAGTCATGCAGAAAACATACACACTCAATTGGGTATCTTACCCCACAGGAAAGAAGGAGGAAGGAGATAAAAAAGGGGAGATGATAGAAGGGAGGGCAGATAGGTGGAGGAGGTAATCAAAAGCAAACACTTTTCAAAAGGAACAGGGTCAAGGGAGAAAATTTGACAAAGGGGGATAGGATAGGAAGGAGCAAAATATAGTTAGCCATTCACAACATGAGTATGGTGGAAGGGTTTTACATAATGATACACATGTGTCCTATGTTGAATTGATTGCCTTCATAGAGAGGGTGGGGGGGAGTGAAGAGGGGAGAGAATTTGGAACTCAAAGTTTTAAATGTAGAAGTTCAAAAAAAAGTTTTTGCTTGCAAGTAGGAAATAAGATATACAGGCAATGGAGGACAGAAATCTATCTTGCCCTGCAAGAAAGTAAGGGAAAAGGGGATGGGGGGAGTGGGGCGACAGAAGGGAGGGCTGACTGGGGAACGGGGCAATCGGAATATATGCCATGTTGGAGTGGGGGGAGGGTAGAAATGGGGAGAAAATTTGTAATTCAAACTTGGGAAAATCAATGCTGAAAACTAAAAATATTAAATAAATAAAAAAACCTTAAAAATAAAAAAAATATAAGAAAGGAAAAAAAAGATAACTTGGTATTCTGGCTAAAATGATTGAAAAGGAAAGGAACAAATGTTGGATGGAATTTGGAAAAATTCAGGCACTAATACATTGTTGGTAGAATTGTGAACTTATACAGCCATTTTAGAGAATAATCTGGAATTATGCCCAAAGAGTTATTAAACTATCTATACCCTTTGACCTATCAATACCACTACTAGGTCTGTTTTCAAAGATGGTTAGGGGAAAAGGAAAAGAAACTGTATTTTCTGAAATATTTATAGCATCTCTCTTTGTGGTAGCAAATACCTGGAAACTGCAGGGATGCCCGTCAATTGCAGAATGGCTGAAAAATTTCTGGCACATGATTGTGATGGAGTGCTACTGCTGTGCTACAAGAAATGGAGAGCTCAATGATCTTAGAAAAACATGGATAGACTTCCATGAAATAATGAAGAACAAAATGAGCAGAACCAAGAGAATGTTCTATACAGTAATAGCAATATTGTTTTAAGAACAATTTTGAGCGAACAAGTTATTTTGAATGTTATAGGTACAAAGGACATATACAGGAAGACTCTACCTTCATGGGGCAGGGGAAAAAAACAAAACAAACCACAAATTCCCTGCCAAGTAGAAGTATATCGAGAATCATTTTACATACATATATAAATTTATGGCTAATAGTAGCCATCTCTAATGTGGGGAGGGAGGAAAAAAAGGAAAAATAATCTACATGATAACTTCACTATATATTTAAAAGGAATGGCAAGTTGTACAAAATAGATTTGGAATTTCATCTTTTTTAAATGAAACTACACTATGTTATGGAAAGGCTTCCTTCATTCCATGAATTGAAAATTAAATAAATATATATATTTTTATGAAATAGATTGGTATTCCAAGGAGGCAAAGATGAAGAGGGAGTATATTCTAGGCATGTAGGGCAGACAGTGCAAATCAATTAATTAATCAAGATGTATTTATTAAGTGTCAATTATCTGAAAGATAATCTGCTAGGTACTAGTTAAATATATTCTTCCCCTATGGGAAAAGGACATATGTACATGCTTAGTTATATATATATATATATATATATATATATATATATATATATATATATACATATAGATAGACAGACAGATAGATATAAATGTTTATAAGGTTTTGTTGGGGTAAGTATACGCAGGTGGCTGAAAGACTGGATAGAAGGTGACTTCTGAGCTGAATTGCAGGAAAATTAGACCTTCCAGGAAGTAGAAGAAAGGAGGACATTTCAGTCATGGGTACAAAAAGGAAAGCAAGATAGTTCATACTTTCAAGATACACTCTAATTGAGGAAGACAATACATAAGAGATCACCTATATTCAAAAAGAAAGACCCAGATATTTTAAGGTAGCATCATAGGGCAGATGACAAAGCCCAGGAGTCGTCAGGGAACACTGAAAGGTGAGATAGCAGGGCCCTCCACTCTGGAAGATCTAGTAGCAGTAAAGATGATAAAGACTAGAGAATCTTTGGATAGGGCATGTGTGGAACGAGTGAAGACCTCTCATAAAAGAGGACAAATTAAATAAATAGAAATAAGTAGGATAGTGAGTCCCATTTCTCTACTTAGATATTTTCCTTTCTGTAAAGCCATTTCTCTACTTAGATGTTTTCCCCTCCATAAGCTAAGCTAGTGACCGTAAGGCCCCTGAGGTTAAGAACAGGACACAGGATGCTCACCCCCTGTGTATTGACCCCAGGATAAGGGACCCTCAGCTCAGCAGAAAAATGGATGAAAAGCCAGAAAGCCAGGTGCAATGCAGACGTGTAAGACCAGTCAGGTATGAATGATGGGAGACAAGGTGTAAGGGTGCTGGGGATATCCGTCACAGATGTATGGGTGATGGGAAAGGCTAGTTTGTCACAGATGTGAAGATGAGGTAACCAACAACTGGCTTCTGCCTGTCACAGACAACCAAACCATTTGTTCATTGTCATTGTCATTAAGATAGATTTATCACTTCAGATTGATTGGAGAATGGGATAAGAATGGTGAGAAGGTTATGTCCGTCACCTGCTTGTCAAAAATAACCATACTGTTTGTTCCTTGCCATTGTCCCTGGGATAGATTTATCACGTCCAGATTGTACCCTCAAAGCTTATGTGTGCAAGCTGAGAGGAAGGAGGCTGGGAGGGGGAACTGCGGTTAGGGAGCTATATAAACACCCCAATTTTCTGTGTCCAGTGCACTCTGACACTGAGAGAACCCCGGTGCTCCTGGTGTCTGAGTTGCCCTTTCCCATGAGATCGTAATAAATTTTCCTTTCTACTTTCACCTTGAGATGCCTCTGTTTTTAATTCTTGGATTCGTAAAATCCATCAAAAACAGTTGGAGGTTCCACCGAGATTTAGTCCTCGCCTGGGAGGAAGCTGTCTCACCGCAACCCCTGGGGCAGGGTATCCACCGGATTTATTTTTCCAGAGGTCCTGGGGTTTCGCTGGGGAGAGCTCATCCTGGCAGGACCAAAGATCTCGAAGAGAGGAACTCGGAGAAAGTAGAGACGAAATAGAACGGAGCTCCTGATTGTGCTAGCAAAGACTGAAGAGACAGCTGAGGAAGCTGGGTTGCTGATCGGTCCATAAGTGGTGTGCACACGGCCCAGGGCAATAGGGCCTTGGGTGACTGGGAGGGGGACAAGAGAGGGAGAACCTAGACAGTTGGTGTCTCTAGAGTCCCTGTCCCCTGGGGTGGGGTGGACAAGAGAGGGAGAACCTAGACAGTTGGTGTCTGTAGGGTCCCTTTCCCCCCAGATAAGACTTTGTGAAGTCTTGAGAAAGGAACAGTCTAAGACAGCTAATATCCCTGAAGATAGCCCTCTGGGAGTAGGCTTAGAGAAGCTGGGATAAAAAAAGGAGAAAAGAAAAGAATCCAGGCATGTCTGACAATCCCCCCTGAGCTTTTGGATTCTTTCTGTGGATTTCTGTCTGTAGCTGTCTGTGTTTCTGTGTGAAGAGAGTATATTGTCTGTAAGAGTGCGGCCCTTTCTTTCCCCTTCCTCTCTGAGTGCAGCAGCAGGCAGCATCAGAAGGCGGGTGTATTAGGAGGGCAGAGTTTATAATCTCAAAGAGGATCATAAACATGTCTGAAACGTTCGGAATCGCCGGATATAAGAAACTCTCAAAGTAGAAGGCAGAAGAATCAAAACATTTATTTAGGCTCCACAGTAACCAACCCATGAACCAGCAGCCCCATTTTGATATGTTGATCAAAAGCTTCCAGGCCCAATAAGTACGCCTTGAAAGAGTAACCAGGAGGCTACAGAGAAGCATGATTGCGTAAAGCAAAATCATGTTTCCCCCTCTATGGTAATAAGATTACCCACTGGCCTGAAGTCTTTGTTCAGCTTTCTCCCGTAGGTCAGCTCTGCTACTGGCAGCTCCTGTTTCAGCTGTGTGTGTGGCTGTGGCTGTAACTGACGTAACTGTCGTAACTGCCTCTGTAACTGCCTCTGGCTCCAACTGTCGCTGTAACTGTCGCTGTAATGGCCTGAAGTCTTTGTTCAGCTTTCTCCCGTAGGTTAGCTCTGCTACTGGCAGCTCCTGCTTCAGCTGTGTCTGTGGCTGTGGCTGTAACTGACGTAACTGTCGTAACTGCCTCTGTAACTGTCGTTGTAACTGTCGCTGGCTCCAACCGGAAAAGGAAGGAGGATCTTCAAGCTGTCCTCTCCCCTCTTATAGAGTTTTTTACATCATCAAGCTCCGCCTGAATGACCAGGGCTGATTGGTTCTTGAGTTGGCCCCTCCCCCTGGCATAGCCGTTAACACCTCCCCTCAGCCAGCCCCATGACTCATCACACAGGAAGTTCTGGTCCTGCCCCGGAAGAGCAAGCCCCAGCGTCCAGGGAAGCTCAATGAGGTAAGCTGAGTCATTCAAAGAAAACAAAGGCCATTCTGGTTACACTCCACCCCTTGTTATAGGATACATAATCTAATCAGCCATGTATCCTAGAACATACATTGTGATCCAATTACAAAGGAAACTAAAACATATCATTCATTATAAAGCAAAACATATCATTCAGTGACATTCCCAAACATTGGTTAACGATTCAAATGCGATCCACCCCTAGATCCCAGCAAAATAATCTCTTCAATCAATCATCCCCAAAATAATTATTAATAATTCAAATGTCCACCCCTAAATCCTTGTATCCATTACATAGGATCAATAATATCATAACAATAAAACAACACAGCAAGGATAACACAAAATAAGTAAACAGAACACTATCATCATTTCCACCCCCCTTGAACGATTGGGGCTCAAAATCTTGGGGTGAGGGGTGAAGGTCTCATTTTCCATAGCTTCTTCATGCTGAAATTGGATGTAGAGATGGCCCTGCCCCCAAAAAGTCCCATTCCAGAGGTCATTTCTTTAACGAGCTGGCAGGAATTCCAAGAATGCTACATGCTTAGGCAGTCACCGGAAAGTGCAGGGTGCTTAAGCCTGAAGGAAACAAAACTAGCAACAAGGTTAGCCAAAACAAAGGACAAAAAGAATAGACAAGTATGGACTATAATTCTTCAAATAAAATCATCTCAAGTTTGGTTGAGATTTCAGTTATGCAAAGATCCAACATCAGAGCCAAACTCAGGTGGGAAATGTTTCTTTTCAAAAGGAACATAATGAGGAAGCCAAGAGGATCCCACCCTAGATATAGACTAAGATTGTCCTCCCAGCCTTTCCCCAAATGTACAAGTTTTCATCCGTTAATCACACAAGGTCACCTTCAGTCTGAGTGGCTTGTGGGCTTGCAGGAGCAGTTCTTATTTCCCTATTTCTCGTGTTATCAAGTCCTCTATACATTCTGTATAATTCATTGGTTGGAATTCCATCTATCATTTCAAAACCTACCCCTGCTCTCAATAAAGCAGTAAACATTTCTTTCCTTGTTACTCTCCTTTGGCGCCAAGTTTGCTGGTTATTCACCCTTCTCTCTCGAGGAGATCTATCCCTTCCCCAGTCACCTAAGTCATATAACTGTAAAATCTTATTTATCACTGTTGTAAGACGGCTCCCTACTTCTCCAAGTAATAAATTCAAAATTAGTTGTTTATAAGCAGGGGGAGCTGTCCTAATTATTAAATTCCTATGAGGCAGTTCCATTGAATCATTGTAATATTTGTCTGCAGTTCCTGTCATAATGGCAGTCTTCATTACCTCCTCCTTTAGTCTCATGATACAATCTCTAAGTGAATACCAGGGTCTGTGCTCAGTGGGCCACATAGAATCAGTAGCATATCTCTTATTGCATCCCACAGCGGCTAATGCCAACAGAGTAGTCCTGCTATCACCATCTCCTTGCTGATGATGTTCCCTAAAAGCTTGTTGAACTAGAGGATCATGGCTGATACCTATGAATCTCATGCAGTCTGTCCCATCTACTGATATTCCACTGGCCCCTTGATCACTGAGTCTTACCATCCAAGATATCAATGGTTCTCCTATTCTTTGGCTGAATCTACTCAAAATATCTGTGACCTCTTGCGGTGAGAAATCTTCCTGAATTTCCCTTGTAACTGAATCTTCACCTCGGGTTTCTGTCTTCCTCCTTTGTATGGGTCGAGCCCTTGTCTGATCATTTAACCATCTCCTATTCTCTGTGTGAGGCACATCCTGAACCCCAGTAGTGTTTTGTGCCTCAGCCCCTAACATTGTCTCATTCTCTCCCCACTCACTTCCTCTGCCACCATGGCTAGGACGAAGCAGGCAGTCAGGCTCTTTCTGGGCTGGGTTGAAATGCACTCTGGGCTTTTTTGGTCTCCTGTTGCTCTTAGCCACATTAATAGAAAAGTTCTCATTTGAGTCAGTTTGGTCTCCTGCTATCTGAGATTCCTCTTCTTCCTGTGGGGTAGGAGTGCCCCCATGTCTTTCACTTAATCTCAATCTTTCGTATACTAGCCGGTAGGCTGATAACACTATCCAGCTTTGCCTAGATAGTGATGCCCCTGACTGAATCCCAACTTCTCGTAAACACTTTTCCAAATCCCTAGGATCTCCTCTCCGTAGCCTTGGTTCCCAGTTTTCACAGGGTCCAGCTTTTTTAGCCAATTCTTTTGCTAGGGAGGAATAAAATGGATCCTCCCATCCTGGGATATTCATCTCTTCCTCTGATTTGTTCTGCTTCTAAATAGAGATCTTATACCTAGCGATCCCATCCTCGTCGCCAAATGTATAGGAGGGCAGAGTTTATAATCTCAAAGAGGATCATAAACATGTCTGAAACGTTCGGAATCGCCGGATATAAGAAACTCTCAAAGTAGAAGGCAGAAGAATCAAAACATTTATTTAGGCTCCACAGTAACCAACCCATGAACCAGCAGCCCCATTTTGATATGTTGATCAAAAGCTTCCAGGCCCAATAAGTACGCCTTGAAAGAGTAACCAGGAGGCTACAGAGAAGCATGATTGCGTAAAGCAAAATCATGTTTCCCCCTCTATGGTAATAAGATTACCCACTGGCCTGAAGTCTTTGTTCAGCTTTCTCCCGTAGGTCAGCTCTGCTACTGGCAGCTCCTGTTTCAGCTGTGTGTGTGGCTGTGACTGTAACTGACGTAACTGTCGTAACTGCCTCTGTAACTGCCTCTGGCTCCAACTGTCGCTGTAACTGTCGCTGTAATGGCCTGAAGTCTTTGTTCAGCTTTCTCCCGTAGGTTAGCTCTGCTACTGGCAGCTCCTGCTTCAGCTGTGTCTGTGGCTGTGGCTGTAACTGACGTAACTGTCGTAACTGCCTCTGTAACTGTCGTTGTAACTGTCGCTGGCTCCAACCGGAAAAGGAAGGAGGATCTTCAAGCTGTCCTCTCCCCTCTTATAGAGTTTTTTACATCATCAAGCTCCGCCTGAATGACCAGGGCTGATTGGTTCTTGAGTTGGCCCCTCCCCCTAGCATAGCCGTTAACACCTCCCCTCAGCCAGCCCCATGACTCATCACACAGGAAGTTCTGGTCCTGCCCCGGAAGAGCAAGCCCCAGCGTCCAGGGAAGCTCAATGAGGTAAGCTGAGTCATTCAAAGAAAACAAAGGCCATTCTGGTTACAGCGGGAGGGGGAGAAAGAGAGAGAAAAGTATTTTTAGGTGGAAAAGGGAAGTTGAAAAGGAAGTAATTAACAAAAGAAAGGTCCCTGGAAGGCTGGGGAGAAAAGGAAACAGGTCGAGAGACTGAACAGTCATTAAAGAGAATAAGAGAAGTGTCAGGTCAGAATTAGAAGGAAACAAGGTATGTGCAGTTTTAAAGGGGCTTTAATCAAAAAGTCCACCAGAAAGGAAAGGCAAGGAAGTTTAAGGAAGATATAATCTATTTGCATGGACAGTGTGAATAGAGGTTTTGAGAGTAAACGTTTTGGAAACTTTTGGGAAGTTGTAGGAAAAGTGCTCTTTCTTTTTCCCTCCATTCCAATTCTGGCCAAATTTGGGGTGAGGCGAGATAAGAAAGAAAGTGGGAAACTTTTCCCTCAGATTTAAGTGAAATGTGTTACTCCTGATTGGATAAAGAAGGTTTTTAAGGAGTGAACATAGAAGTGAAGTTCACCTGGGTGAAAGTTAGTTGTTGTCCTGTCTCTGACCGAGCCAGGGCTGCAATAAAAGTTAGAGCAGCTAAAACCTCTTAGCAGATTCCCATCTGGGATCAGACAAGGGAAGAGAGTAATGGTAAGCAATGTGAGATTATCCTCCTCTGATTGGGAAAAGGGGGGAGGCAAGCAGAGGAACCTCTCCTTCCAAGCCCCCAAGTTCTTGCTGCCACACAAAGGGAAGGGGCGACACCTCCCTTAAATATTTAAGGTATTCATGTATTAATATGGGTATTTATATGTATTAATGTATTAATATATATAAATACCAAGTAATAGGATTAATAATTTATATGTGATAATCTGAAAATGTAATTGAAGTCATCTTATTTCTAAATTGTATTTTTATAGTTCTCTTAAGCTGTAAATTTGAGAAACCCTTGTGAGGTCTAAATTTTGTTATGTATATGAATTGATCTTTAAAAAGGGTATGACAAAAATGTGATAGTTTGAAACTGTTATATTTGGTTATGAGCAAGTAATATTACTTTTAAATCTCCATGTGTTGGTAATGAGATTAATGATTCTATGATCTAAAATTTGTTAGAACTGAATTAGGTTAAGAAGCTGGACAATTGCTGTAACCTAAGGAATTATAAACTTCCAAGTTTCATCTTGGAAACTTGAAAAGGAAGTTCAGTTAAAATTGTTTTTGCTATAGATCAAGTATTTATACAGGCCCTGTTCAAACAAGAATCTCCTCTTGCAATTTCTGCCAATTCAGGATACATTGTAAACTGTTAGGAAATGTGATTTTATAATCTTTACAATGCTAAGAGTATTGGACCTTAGAAATTCACTAGTGATTATGACTCCAGATTTGATTTGCTCATATATTTCTAAATTTTCTTATATTCTGTAACTTGATTAACATTGCATTACCTATGTTGTTAGAAAACCAATTCCTCTTATAATCTGGATGTTGTAATATTAAGAATTGTACTTAATTAAGAAATTGAGGTTTAACTAAAACAAAGATTTTTGGAACCATCTAATCATGAATTCTTATCAATCTTGTGTAAGTCTTCTGTGTAGAGGAATTCCTATGGAGTCACTCTTTAAAGTCCTGGTAAATTTTGTTATTTGTGATAAGGCTAACTTAATTGGGTATGTTCTTAATTCATAAGAAACTAAGTGTCCTCCACATTGCAACACCTTTTTAACTAAGGAACTTTGTAATATCTAGGAATTCTGTATAAATATTTGAGAATGAGGACATCTTCCACCAATTTAGTTAAGGAATTCTAATGTTTAAGGGTTAATTTGCTTTAAAGGAGAAAGAAAGAGATGTCTATCATTTTAAAACTTTCCAAATAATTTTCTTCAGAAAAGCTTAGTGAGTATTCCTTTTAACATCAGGATGAAAAATATTTTTGTGATTTTAAGCAAGAGTTGGAGCTTATCCATGCGTATAAGATTTAATTCCTAAAGTGTCCCTTTCCTCCAGAATGAGTAAACGGGACATAAATCCATCAGCCTGTGAGGTTAGTCATTAACCTCTTTGTTTTGTTTAAGAAGCTGGAATGGGATTCCAGTATACACAGTTATGTCAGTAAAAAGTACTAATTTATGAGCTATTTTGTCTTATGGTTGAAACATAAAGGAAAGCTGAATAATGGGTTTGAGAGATTTGGAAAAGATAAATAAAGGTTTGATTGGAAATACGAAAGGCAGATAAGAAGGTTTGGAGACAAATGGGAGTTATTCAAGCCCCTCCTGTCCCCTACATAGTTGTTAGGGAACTATTATGAGGAAATATTTTAGAAGACAGAAAGTTATGTAATTTGATTTGATAATTAATGCTCAATCAGATTTTGGGATGGCCCTATCTGAAGGACAACAGCAGATATTCATTTGCTATTTAAGATTCTATGGGACTTCAATTTACTATTATTTTAAGCTCTGATTACAGGGATAGGTGCCATAAAGCCAATAGTAGAATGACATGCACTACAGGTTGAGAACTACTCCTGAGCCCTGCTTTCAGCATCTAGTGACTATATGATCATCTGTCAGGTGTGACTCATGCCTGGAATCAAACAGGCTAAGGAAGTTCTTTCCTTCTGTTAAGATATATGACATTGTCCCTCTTTTCTTTCATAGCAAATTTATGTTGTCAAGAAGTTTTGTAAACAATTCTATATCTATTAGATAATAAATGGATATTGGAATATCTCTGAGTCACTATAATGGGATGCAAAAATGAATAGCTTACAATTTTGACCTATATTCCCCAAATAAATATCATATAGAGATAACATCTTACAAAAGGAGGAAATAATTAAACAAAGATGTAATGTGATAGATGTCTAATTAAATAGGAAAGCAAAATTTGAAAAAAGTAACAGGATCAGATTGATTTCTCTAAGAATTATATACAGATGTATATTATTGGTTTATGCTTTGGTAAATAGATCTTAAATTTGGATTTTTGCACAAATTGTATAAGGTAATGGTAAAAGCAAGATTATTTCTCCTTTATTAAGGTATTTGTCTGATAGTTTAAAAAGATAGATGAGCTCATTTTAAAAGATTCTTATACCAGGTACAAGGTTTAGGTGGGGATACAAAACAGCAGATGTTATATATATATATATATATATATATATATATATATATATATATATATATATATATATATATATAAATTCTCTGAAGTTTCAAAAATGGAAAACCAAATTTAAGTGATTGTACTAAGTTATATTAAGTAAGAATTATCTGGTAATAATCAAATGATTGGGTCAATTGGTGCTCTTCTATAGTCATATGAAAGATAATATTCTTTCTAAATATTAATGGGAATAATTTAGAAGTTTGTAAAATAAAGATACAAATATAAGGTTGAATCATTATCCCATAGATTAAGGCTGGGATTTAAAGTTACTCTGTATCTATGTGGAGTAAGACCCTTAAATGTTTTAAGGTCATGTAAGAGCAATTGGATATTAAGACAAATGGTATAATTGATTACTGGAATTAAATCAGAGACATTTCCAGTTTGAGGGAAAAGAATTTCAATGTGTAATTCTCTTTAAGAGAGATAAGTTGTAGAATATTTTTGCATTGATGAACAAGTTAAATGTGGATGTTTGAATTTGAATTCATTCCATGGTCCAAAATGTAAAGATGAAGTTAATATTTGAACCATCATATTTATATGGTTCAGTTACTGAAGAATATCTCATTCTTTCAGGTCAGGCATAGTTAGAGGAGAATAGAAGAGTCTGGGAAACTGATGCAAATGTGTTAGAACAATAACTTATGATCTTAATGGGAGGATTTTATGAACAAGGGAGA